>NW_010335829.1:30928-148773 GCF_000700745.2 Antrostomus carolinensis
CTTTTTATACACACACACAGAGACAGAGTCTCACTGATCCGCCAGTGATCTCAAGCCTACCTAGACGGACCGCTCTCTCTAGGGATCTGTCTGCTGCATCCGCCTCAGGCCTTTCCTGAAGAGAGACAACTAATTGGGAAAAATTATGTTGCATTACGCGTGGTGGCTCTGTGATGTGGACTCTTGTCTGAGGCCTCCCAAACTCGCTGCAAAGCTGACACCTCAGCAACGCTGCGGGGTCTTGTGAGGATCAGGGCAGATGTTTGTGCTTTCCATCCTAAGGTGGAGGGTTTTAAAGATTTGGGCTGATGGTTCCAATTCTGCTTCACAATTAATTAATGAACGAGCCTAGTATGAGGGCTAAATTGTGAATATTAGATCTGACAACAGACATCCAGCCTTTTCAAATGCTCTAATTGATGAGTTTACTTTTAGAGGCTCAAGGGTCTTATTTACCTTTCAGAGTTTCAGTCTACACACTGTTTTTATTTTGTGTGGAAAAAAGTGTTTTGACATATAGGGTGAACTCAGCTACCTGCGTGCTTGTGTTTAGCTTGCTTCCCTTCCAAACCTTCCCAAGAGTGCAGAAAAGAGAGGGGGAGAAGATGAAGGAGGCAGTGACTATCAGATTAATTACAGATGCTGGGCTGACTGCAAAAAATAGCAGAGAAGGAGGAAGCAAGGGAATAGAGTCTGACCTCATCTACTCTTTTCTCTAAAAGAAATTAGCAGGTAGGCTGTCTTGGAGAGGCTGTGAGCAAGACCCCAGCACCGCTCGGCTGATTTCAGCAGATGATGACAATTCACACAAGCTGAGATTTAGCCCACAGAGGTTTCATAGCCTGTAAATATAATTTAAGGCAATGGGGGAAGAACCATATGTTTGGGAAAGGGCAGAGTTTCCCCCCAACAAGCAAATGCTGTGACTAATCTAAAAATAGCAAAATAGGTTACATGCCTCCCCAGATGCTTTGAATTACATGGCAGGATGATATTTGTCCTCACATGGAGTTTGTCCCATGTCTCTGACCAGTTGTGTCTGAACAAGGTGACATTTCAGTATTTATTTTCTTTCTGTTGATTTCAACCAGATTGGCCACACTCTGCTTGGTGTAGTGTTTCTACCTGCTGTAGAAGTGGGACGAATATTCAGTCACATTAAAAATAAATCCAGAAATAGCAGCTTATAAATTTGGATTTTTCTCCTATTATTATTTATGGGTGAATCCTGTCAGATCCATAAATGCAATATCTTTGTAGGGCAATGCTGGCATTTATATCAAAGGGGTTCTAACGTATACTTCATGTACTCAGCTGCAACTATTATAAGGTATTTCATGTACAACTAGAGACAAATGATCTCTCCCATGTTTGTCTTAACGTATAATGCAGTTGAGTTGCTTGAATTCACTTCCAAACCTCCTACATAGGGGAGGGGGGCAGGAGATTTATGCGTCTTTAATATAATAAATTCTAAGCATATCTTTAGACAAATAATTTAGAAATCTATGCATCAAGAAGCACCTATTAATTTCAGGATACACAATTTTATGCATTTTTAAATGCATTAAATAGGGATTATTTTTTTTTTTTAAATAAAAGGCCTTACTATGTTAAGAAAGCAAATTCTAACAAGAACATTTTGAAAAAAAATCACAGAAGGCAACAATCCCTCCAACAATTAAATTGGGAGAAGGTCCCCTGAGGGCAGACCAACAAAATTTAGTAAAAATAATTGCCATGCTGGGTCCTTGCTCTATTTTAGCTGAGTATAAGCAGACACACAAAAAATAACCTACTGAGAGCAAGAACATTCCTACATGAAACAGGCTAACAACAGAGCCATGTAACTACCTGGCCACACCACTCGGCTTTTGCTGGCACGCAACACAGATTTTTATACTTCAGCCAATATAAAATAACAATCAGGCTATTTACAAGGCTCTGCCAAATATTAACCTTATATCCAATTCTCTTCAAACCTTTCAAAGTCTCTAATGTGAACCATGCAAGTTCCTCATTACTTGATAATATTCTGTAACTACGATGTTATGGGCTAGTTATATTTTTTAAAAGATGGTGTGTTTATGCAAAGATAATGATGCGGTGCATTTTATGCTGAAAAACTCAACAATTAATTAATTTATAATCCCCCTTACTCGTCACCTCCTTCCCTTAAAAAAGAATAAAATAAAAGATTAATTTGCTGGAGAAAACAGGTTCATGTTTGCCCTTAAGACAGAAGACAAAATTACTTTAGCATGTGTACCGTGGTTAAAACAAGTTAGATGCATGCACGTTCACAGCCAGGTGAAAGCTGTTGTAAAAGGGAGTTGAGAATGAAGAAAGCACAGAGCTAGCTCTTAAAAACCGAAGGTTACCTCCAAAATGCAACATTGGGCATGCAAGGAGCTATCTGGGTTACTAATTGTGAGACAAAGGCTTTGTCTCTGGCTGTGGGTAGCGCTAGCAGAAGGGTGGTGGGAAGGAGGAGGAGGAGGCATGGAGCGATCCTTTACCCCTCTCTTCTCTATCAGACACAGGTTCCTGGATAGTTTAAAGATTTTTTTCCTTGACAAATTTTCTGACATGGTTCCTTGGAGTTCTTTAATTATTTAAGGTGACTGTTTGTGGCTAAAGGGATGGCAGGGGCATGGGAGGCACAGCAGGGCTGGGTGCTCAGAGCTGACTGGGATGGCACATGGTCTCAGCCAGCTGCATGCTGCCCCAGCAGCCAAAATGCCGGCTCTGGAGCCACGCAGGTGCCCACGCAGCCACCCTGTCCCACCGTGGCTACTCAAGTGTCCAAATGTGGGACCCGTCATCCTGCAGAGGAAGTGCTTCTTCCCATAGCTCAGAGATCTTTCTAATTGGGCTCCTCTTTTCTGTCTAAACATCTGTGAATATAATTTTGGAAATAGGCTATATCAAATATTGAGTTTCTTATTTGAAAGAGAGCCTTTAAGTCTATTTTTTTAGACACGTTTTTACCAGCAGTACTTTTAACAATAGGTTACCAGATCCATCACACAATCTGACTAAAAGCCTGTATTTATTTCCCTAATTTTATAAACATTTAATAGGTCCTTATTAAACACATCAGCCAGCATGATTTAATAACACAATCAGTCTAGAAGTTTAAGAAAATTGAAAACAGGATTTGAATGTAATACAGCCACAATTACCGGAGATTATAGGCAATCATTTCCATATGTCTGCAATGGGGAGCTGCTAATCTCTGTTTGCGTGGAGGTGATTTCCTCTGGAACACTTCCCAGCCTTCAACAGCACTAGTGCTGAACAAATTAGATTTGAAATTCCCCAATTTTATGACTAAGGTAATATACTCTGTGTATTTAGAGAAACACTGATTTCCTATTTTAACTGGCTTCCAAATGCTGGACAGAGACCTCAGCTTCATTTAGTTTGGCTCTTTTAGGTATATGGCAAAAGATTGGTTTTTTAAAAGGTCAGCACATGTATTTTTGGGTGTCTTGGAGATACACCACAAGTTCCCTCCATCCATAGGAGGGAAGGAGTTAGCATCATGATCCAATGACATCATGGCTGAGGAATGCACAGCAATTAGCCCTGCAGTACTGCAGGCAGCCTATGGCCAAGGGACAAGCAGCTCCCTCCTGCTAAACTTTAGGAGTCCTAACACCTTATTCCCTGACCTACCGCTTATGAGATCCTGAATAGCGTCACTTGTGTTTTGTGGGAATTCATCTGGTAAACTAGGCTTTTTGTGCATGGCCTTGGCTTGGCTTTGGCAGTTACTGTTGAAAATAGGACTGCTGTTGGGAAAGATTTCCTGTGCGGAGCAGCCAGGAGCTGGGCTGGTTTCAATAGGAGCCAGTGACTAGTGGAGATTGGAGAACTGCAGGGAGCTTCACAGCTGCCAATGTGCCAGCCCCTTTGAGGGATGTTGGGGACCGCCTGGCCTGATGGCGTCCAAGGCATTTTTAGAATTTATTTCGTCACATGATTCACATTTATGAAACATTTATGGCAGATTCATAGCAGAGAAACCAAATAAGAGAGTAAGGCAGAAAGGAAATCTGTGCTACCCAGTCATGAGAGAAGAGCAAAGGAATGAGCAGATTCCTTGTGTGCATGCACACGTCTGTAAATGGCACCACTCATTTCACCTCCCCATTGCTGGACCATGGCGCTGGTGAACTCTTTGAACAAGACTCAAAAGAGAGACAGAAATAGGCTGTGCTGGGGTGGGGAGGAAGAGTGCACACGCAGCTGAATATCTGGTGCTCTTATCTTTGGAGTGCTTATATTTGTGAAGCTTGTAGCATGCTTGTGCTATTAGAAAGACCCTTTCTTCATGGGATCTGTCCCTGAAGACTGAGAAATGACCCTTTTCTATTTCACTAAGTCAGAAAGCTGATTCTTATGCGCTGGACTAGGAAATGTTAAAGCAGATGTTTGTACTGGAAAGACTCGTTTGTGGCTAGATGGTCTCCTTTCTCAGCTGAAGGAGGGAAAAGTGGCCCTTAACAGCCTCAAGTCAGAACTTCAGCACATGCTTAACTCCATCATTGTTCAAGAAAGCACTTAAGCACATTTAAAACATGTGCTTAATTCACCTTGACTTCAATTCATTCAAGGTGCAGAACAACACATGATGTCTGGACATTGACTTTTCTAAAAATGATGCGTAGTCTTTCAGTCGAGTGATTAAGGACTTTCCTGAATCAGAGCCCTAATCTGAAATTTAGGATTAAAATAAAATCCTGTAACATAAACTGGTTTTGGCCTTAGCAAGAGTTAGTACACTTGGGCCGAAAATCTGAAAAAGTTGAAGAAACCATCTCTCACACTGTTCTTGCTAAAAAAAAATGACAAACAAAAACACCCTCCAAAAAACCCCGTCCAGAGTAAATCAATATATAGTATGGACATGCTCTTTGATTAGGAGTCATCTTGTGAGCAAACTCTTAAGGTGACCAGAGCCAGCACTTTTCCGCTGCAATGACACTAAAGAAGTCACTAAAGTGCATTTTCCTACCTGTTGTCCCAATATAACTGTACTGGAAGTTACAAGTGCTGAGGTATCAGGGTGACACATGTATCAAACCTGCCATAGATCAACCTTGGACATAACAACTGACCAAGACAGAAATTCTATATAATGAATTAAACAAACAATGACAGGATTAAGTAGATAAAGATATTAGGTGTGTCCTTTTCATTTCCAGATAGCACATAACAAATCTGAACATATACCATAGTGTTCATTTGCAAAGCTTGCTTCTATGGTCTCTCTTCAGCTTGGTTAGACCAAAAGGAAAAGAACACATTGGTTCTTGTAATAAAATAAATGTACAATCCCTGTACATTACTGCCTTTGTAGTTACTTCTACCCTAAAAAAGCCCAGCTTTAGTGCACGGTATATTTTTCATCATAAACTTACTCATGTATGCATTCCAGATGGCGTGAAGAAGGGGTTCAGGAATTCTAGTGGCAACCGCTACTATTACGAAAATAAAGGTAGGGCCCAGTTTTATGATGAACCTTGATCTTAAGGAGTTTATAACCAGACTGGCTCCAAGTTATACTTGGAATACATGGATACATTTATTACATCAGTGGATTCCTTCACCCACTTAAAAAAAAAAAAAAAATCTGCCTTGTTCTTTTTTGAGTGAAGAGGTTGCTTGCAGTTTTAAGATGTTTCATGGCCTCCATTTCATATATATATATATATATATAAAAGAGTTGATTAAAAGGAAGTTGGCAAGACAACAGCCCCCAGTATATTGTAATCATTCTCCATTTGGAAACAAAACATTCCAACTATCTGGGTTGATTAACTTTGCAAAACATTATGGTGTACAGCCATGCAAACTCATTTTGCTATGTATTTTTGATATGAAATATAAGCTTTTGCTTAAATACGTCTATTAATAAGTATTTGCATCAATACACAAAAATATGGCAATTAAGGATGCTAGAGTGTTCTATTAAGTTCAAGTTTTATAGGAAAGGTTTTTTCCTTCTTTTCCTTTTTAAGCTCTTGCCAACAAGAAATATGAGCTCAACCAAAATAGGTTTTAGGAAGAGGAAAGAAATAGGCCCCCGTGCAGGAAAGACTTTCAGCACATGATTATGTTCCATTGCTTTCACTGGGATTTAAGCACATTTTTAATTTATTTGTGAACAGAGCTGGGTTTTTTTATGAGGAAATCTTTACAGTGGACACTTTTTTATGATACCGTTTTTGAGGCTACAGCCTTGTAAACTGGAATAAGGGTGGCACAGTGTGAGGCGGGAACCAAACCTGGGAAACAGAAAGGGAGACACAAAGCTGGACATGCTGGGAAACAATGCAGGGATTGACTATCCATCTGGAGTGACACCAGGGATATGACCAGAAGCAAGGAGGACCATGGTGGGTGCAAGTCAGTTGTGTTACAGAGGTACCAAAAGTAGAAGTAATTTCTTGTAGTTTACTGCAGTTGTCTAGACTACGTATAACCCAGAGGGAACTCACCCTATCTGAAGGTGATCATGTCACCTTTCCAAGATGCATTTCTAGTTACAACAGGTTGCTTTAGGAGATTCTGTTCTATTTTTCATGATGAATGGGGAGCCCAGGTGATGGCTCCGGTTGGATGAATCCCATCCCAGCTCTCTGACTTCATAGCTCTTCATTTCTGTTTTCATGAAAAAAAGAATCCATCAAAAATGTTTGTCTACCCCTCCAGCAGTAACTGGAGCAGGGTAAGGAGTGGCTTTATTTAGTAAATTATTTTTTGTTAAATAATTAAGTGCAAGTGCATTACCTTGAAACCAGCTCCTAACATACCCATGCTACTGAGCATGAAGGAGCTAGAAGCTGGTCTGTCTGCAGTGCTTCCTTGATTTCTGATTTGTCTTCTGGGCTGTAGCTTAAAGATTCAAGCACATCTTGGAGTAAGACATAAGCAAGTGAGCTAAACATGAGGTAGAAGCCTTTGCAGTAAATATCCTGGCTTGTATTATTTTTTTTGCTCTTTGAACTCTAAAAGCAGTTATTTGTAATTTATTTGATATCCCTCGACAATAAACATCATGTTTGTGAAGAACTAGTTACTGATAAGCTATCCAATAAGGTCAAAACATGCAAACAAATGACAGCAACAATAATATAGAAGTTAAGCACTGCATCCTCCTTTTTTCATAACTTTTTAGATTATGCACTACTGTATTTTTGTTGGAAGCATGTGGTACTATTGCTTCTACAATAATTCATCTTCATGCATAGCAAACACAAAGGATTTCAGGCATTTTATTTCCTTGTCAACTTCAAGAAATGCAAAACGATTTACCTAAAAGAGCGAAATACCAGGACCAAATTTTTTGAAACTCTTTTTTTTTTTTTTTTAAGCAGACAAACAAAAAAAGTTTTTTTCTACATAACTTACAAGCTCATTTCCTTTGATTTCTGCAAGTGATGTCATGAAGCCCAGCTGTTGTTTTTCTGCAATGATTTCCCTTACTCATGTTTCACCCAGTCATTTCAGGCCCTAATGGAATTACTTTGAGCGAAACCTGTTTTTTTCATGGTTCACTTCCCACATCAGCTGGTACCAGGAACTCTTCTCTGGGATACATGGAGAGTAGGTACAGGCAATTAAGTAGATTTTTAAGAATGTCTTTCTGTTTTGTCTATAATCAACCGCTCACCCTGATGCAGATCAGCACACTGTGGGCACAAGGGCCAATAAGGGAGCTAGACATAAAATTTGATGTTGTCTGGTTTTCATATGGTTGGTTTCTCAGTGGAGTCCAACAGCCTGGACGTGCGTGTTGGCTCCCCAGCTGATGCTGGGGAGGGTTAGGTTCCTCTTGTTGATATTTGGTGTGATGGAGAGAATTTTGATAACCAGTTTTGAACAGTTTTATTGGCTATTTTTTGCTAATGAAAAACCCTATGCACAGGGCTGATTTTTGATTTCTACCAGCCAGGCACCTCTCTGGACTTTGGTATAGCACCTTTACTTGTGCAGAGACTTTTCCTCTGGCTAATGTTTTCTTTTTTTAAAAAAATGGATTATGTAGTTATTATCCTTCCCTACCACCACCTAAAGGTGACAGCACTCCCTGGGTTAGGGGGAATAACATTTCAGTGCCCTTTTAGAGTGGCTCAAATCCACATATCCCCTCTCCCAGGAGACTCTCCAGTGCACTCAGGTGCAGAGTTGGCTGACCCAGGGTATAGCAGACAGGTAGCAGATACAGGATTAGGGACCTGCAGAGCTGTTTTGGACTCAGTGTTTTTGGAGCTTGAGACATCATTCATGGAAAAATTAGGCTTCTCTGAAATATATAAGCTATGTGTGCTTCCTTATGGAGTAATTGCATGAGCAATACCTAGATTAAATGCTTGTGTCCTTTATGTCTCTCGTGTCCAACTTTGGCTGATCTGAAGTGTGAATTGAGTGGACTTCTAAGAGCTTAAATTTGTAACACCTCTAGTGTCTTCAAGGAGCCATTTTAGATGGAATATTCAATCTTGTATGTGTGCATGTGTCTGTATAAATATATATTAGAAAAGACACTGTTTTCTTTGCAGTTGGGTTTTTTTTAGGCTTTTTAATATTGCTGTTATTCTCTACTTGCTGCTGAGATGTTTTTATTTTGCCATTATTTTTACTCCCATATTGTCAAGCAGCCTCAGTGAAGCTAACATGCAGAAGTGAAGATACAAAACACAGGAAAGGGACCACTGGCATGCGGAGATGCAGTGATAAGCCAGCAAGTACAGAAAACCACTTGTCCCACTTCAGTGCTTTACCAGAGGTACCTGTATTAAGGACACTGTTGTGCTGTGGTTCCTGCAAGTCAGGAGGGACATTGACAGCTCCAGAGAGACTTGGTCCCATCAATGACCTGAATTGGAGATGTTTCTCTTTCACCCCATCAGCAGCTATAGTGGTTGAGTCTGACCTATGGAGACCAACCGGCTCTAACATGCTCTTCCGCCAGCACTCATTCAGTGTGAACCCTTTCAGCCTGCCTCCCTCCCCACCAACCATGGGGCCTCTGCCTCGCTGCCCTGCTTTGCAAAAGAAAAAAAACAACCAACTATTAGAAAAAGATGGAGCATGAAGAATTCCAGCCTGAGAGGGGAATGCAAGTGAATTAATCTCTCCTGGTGAGGAGGAAATTATTTTTGTTACTAGCAAAGGTTGTTTTTTCATTGGAATTTTTCTCACAAAGCTTTCCGGCATCCACCAAAACCCAACAGCTTAATTTTTGTAGATACAATGTTTCACTTTTTCTTTGACAAACAACCTCATATATTTAATTTTCCCAATTTTTTAGGCGCTTTCAGGAAGTTGTCAAAAGAGACCCTCCCTGGATAAATTTTATTTTCCAAGAAAGCCACTTAGAAAAAAATCAGAACAAAGACAATTCAAGCAGTTCTGTCCTACCCAGAAACAATGCTGCAGCTAAGCATTGACTGCCTTTTATTAAACTCAGTCAGAATCGTTCTGGACCTTTTCAAGTGCGGAGGGTGCAGGCCATTGATCTGCTCTGCTTCTGCTACAGCCTGGCAGCCTGGCCTGGCCTGAGCAGGGACCCAAACTCGCTGCTTTTCAGCTTTGCCTGTCCACTTCTCCCCCTTTCTTTTTTGTTAAATGGAAGTTGACGTAACAGAAGAGAGGAGCCTGCCAGGAGGGTGTCAGAATCAGCAATGATCACAATCAGACCTTGCAATCAGATTGCTCTACCAACTCCTAGGAAGAAATAACCATCTGTTTCGATGGTTACGGGGCGGGGGGCAGGGGAAGACGGAGCCGCGTCCAGGATTTTGCATTGCAAACAGTGCCTCATTGCCTGTCAGGAAGCGTTGAAATAGGGTTTGATAGTGGTGCAAGTTCAGGACCTTTTGCACCAGAGGCAAATGTGCAGCACTCAGCTAATATGCAGTAAAATCGAGTATGGTGCATATGACAGCTCAAGCATTTCCATATTCCTTCTGGGACCCGAGTTGGCCTGTAGCCTGGGACATCTATGCAGTGGTCTTAGCCCATCTAGCCAATAGATTTCCACCTCTCTCTTTGCTCCAAAATACACTGAGAAAAGCCTGCAGCTGTAATTGAGGGCAGCTTGGTCTGCTGGGGTAAGTGGGGGTGTGCAGTCCTCCCCTCATCTCTACCCCATCCTGCACAGGCTGCCCACCACTGCCTGCACGTTGGCCTCCCTGTATGATCTCCTCTAAGCCCAGTAAATATTCCAGGCCAGAGAGCTACCGTGCATGCAACAAAGGCAAAATTCATTTATTCACTCAGGCGGGTGATGGATAGTCTGTCAATGTTTATACAGTAGACACAAGCCTAATTTTCAGGTATTAGTTGATTAACACTTGAGTCATAGTGTGTGTCCTGTGTCCAGTAATGTGGAACATCAAATGTGTGAAAAAGATTAATAGTGTGCACAGATGTTACTCAGAGGATCAATTTGTCTGGGGTTTGAAGAGGTGGTACCCTGCAGATCAATAGGAAAGGAGAAAATTAGAGTAATATGTTGAAAGAAATCACAGCCTGGTCTATGCATGGCTGGGTTATCTGCTCCAAATACTCAGCTTCTCGTAAAGGCTTTCAAAGACTGCAACAAAATGTTAAGCACATTCTCCTGTAAATTTTTTTGTTTCTTACAGACTTACAGCTTCCCAAATGGCAAGCCCTTAGCAAGGGACACAAAGCAGCCCTTGTGTGACGGGCTGAGCAGCCCAGAAACACTTTTCTCTGACATTTTGTATGAAAAACTCTTCCCTATATTATAAATAGCAACAGGCAGGAGGGCAATAGAAATAAATGTTGCTCTGTAAATAAGGGAACCAAAGTTGGAGAGCAGAAGGGCTCTTTCTGGACAAGCTCAACTTTTCCTAAGCTTTAAAGGATAAATGTTATGGTACCTCTTTTCTCTGCTGTACCCAAGCACTGCCTGATGGGAGCTGCAGGGCAGTGGAGTATCAGGAAGGCTGGAGCAGGTTCAGGCACTCACACCCCCATAGCAGCTACTGTGTTCACACTGCCTGACCTGCTTGGGCAGAGGGGATATAAGCACAAAGACAGAAGTGCTCAGACTAGCTTATAAAGAACTTTCTTTCTGCAGTAGCAGAATAATGCCTGTTTAATTTAATGCTCGTTTTCCATAGCAAAGTGCTCCCAGCCCTTTGCTCCGTGTGGCAGAGGATTACAACGCTGCTCAAGTTCCCCATCACTATGTTACCCAGCCTCTGGGAGGAGAGTATCTTGAGGTCTAGGAGTCTGTGGAAAGTTCCCGCACAGGAAAGGGACAGATACCTCATCTCAAAAATCTATACCATGGATGGGCAAAGCTCTGGAGACGACACCCCACCAAAGAGCCCCACAGCTGCAGGCAGAAGGACAGAGTGGCCCCCCCTTCTTCTCTCTTCTGTCTTCCTCACTGCAGTTGCAAGTGATGCAAAGCTGTAATGGTTGGAAAGGAGTTTTGGGGTTGGTTATCCTGTGGGTAATGCCAGCTCTATCCCCTACTGTGGCTTCATGGGACAGCTGCTGGGCTGTCTGCTCACGGCTGACGAGAATAGACTGCCAAGTAATGGCACAGAGTTTCTGCATATCTGTTCATCTCTGTTATTCAGAAATGGTTCCTTGCCACTGAGATAGAAAGCAGCTTTGGACAGAAATTTCAGCATGTGATGGGAATGTCAGCAGTGTTATGCTCTTTCGTACTTTTTTAAAAGCCTGGCTTTCTGCAAACTGACATATTTACATGCTTGCTTTATAACATTGGCATGGGATTTATGAAATCTCTTTAAAATTAATGTCTATTTCTAACAAATTTAAATTAAAAATGACCATACCCACATGAGGAATAGGATAGGAAATTTAATTTAAGGGAAAGCTGGGAATGTGTATATTTCTGTTGCATATATTTCAGACTATTTCTGTAGCAACCTAATAGCCTGTGTGAACGAGCGTCTGATCCTTCAAACGTAACCTATGGATGATTGTCCTTATACAAGAAGTTGCTTTGTGAAATTAGCAGAAAAGCTCAGAAAGTAAGAATTACACTTAGTAGCGGATTTTTGCAAGAATTCAAATTCATTCACTCACCCGAAACAGGAGTAAGGACGGAGGAAAGGAGGGTGAAAAGAGGGGCTGAGGGAAGGGACAGGTGCTGGGCTGCAGACACCAGAGGCAGGGTTAACTGCGGGCTGGACAGAAATGCCTTTTCCTCCCCTGTGTCAGGTCCAGCCCAGACTCTCGGTGTTATTAGGAGCCCTTTGTATATACCTTTGCTTTGAGAAATAACTGTAGCTTCCTTGCTGAGGAATGGCCTAAACTGCTCTGAACCATCATAAAACCAGTATATTCTCATTTTCTCAACACAGCCAGTAGCAGCTGAGCTTACATACCCCAGACCAAAGTCCAGAAGCCAGGCTTGGTGATATGTTTCCTGCACAATATATTTATATAGACAGCTCACCCGTCGCTAGTCTGCTGGCCGTTTTGCATTTTCCTTGTAAATTGTTCTTATGTGCTACAACACATCTGGGCATTCTTAATTCTGCCTCTCACTTCATTACCTTTCACAGGAGACTCTGGGTTTACAGCAAAAGAATCAATAGTTTGAAAGTTTTAAAAAGTGCAATATTAAAAATTTAAAAGAAACCAGGAAATCATAGTCTCTATTCAGAAGAAAAAAAACCCCAAACAACACAAAAACTTTTTCTTTGGGTAAGGATTGGGGGTCACAATTAATTGTCTTTATAGAGAGCAGTTTGGGATTTCTTCAGCTATTTTACTAAATCTATGTGTGAGCACGCTTGTCTTCTGGAATCCACATTAAATATATTAAAAGAGTTTATTCACGGCATGGTTTGTTGTCAGCATTCACACAAAGTGGACTCCAGCAAACAATCTGTTGCTGTTTACTGAGGTTGGAAAGGAGGGTGGGGGGAAGCAGGGGGTCTGCGGGGCTTGTCCCCCTGCCCAGCCTCTGCCTGCACAGGCAGGAGCCCCAACCCAACGAGGCTGACTCCAGCCCGTGATCAGTTCCCTGCTGCAGTATTTCTTTGCCTCGAGCAGATCTAATTGAAATCAGATCTTTGTGCTGTGTTAGGATTCCTCTGGCAGAGCTGGCCTTGGCATTGTTTTCTTTACCATTTTTCCTATTACTGTTAGTACCAATCACCAGAACAAGGCAGCAAGGAACAGAAGAGAAAAGCAACATGCTGTGAAATTGTTGAAATAATTCAAAGGTTTCCACAGGAAACGTCATCCCCAAATGCTTGAACGCAGCCTCCCAGCTATAAATATAGTGCAGGGAAAGACAAGGAGGGGGGAAAAAGGGAAGGGAGAAAGAGATTTAGTGATATTAAGAGGCTAAAGTGATCAGAGTGATTTGTAAATTATACAGCCGGTGGGGTTCCCCGTGTAGCACTGGAGAAAGAAGCAGATGTCTCAATGGTGCTCAACAGCCTCTTTTAACCTGGGTCTGGGGTCGGCAGCACCCTCATTGTTTTGCTTTAAGGGGTATCATTAGACTCTTTCTGTCTTTTTCTTGAAAGTTTTAAAAAGAAAAGTTAATTACAGAATAAAACCATGCTCAGTTCATAAAGGATCCTTCAGCACATGCAAAGAACAGCATTGATCAATATCTTTCAATCATTCAAGGAAATATTTTGGTTTTAGTAGATGGCATTCTTTCAATATAATCCATTCAAGCTAATAGTAGCTGTATCATTTTACTATCTATATTACTAAAATATGCTGTATTTTAATATTTTAAAATGGAAAGACTGTTTAATTATTTTAAGAAACAAAGGCAGCTTATTTTCTAAGCCTGAATAGGTGGGTTAGATTTTCAAATTAAGGTTTTGGTTCCTGGGTGTAATTTAATTGATTTGTAGAAGTGTACATTTTAGGAATGGGTAAGTAATTTTAAGTTAAAGCTGTTTTTTTAATGGAAAAATAACTATTCATTTAATCGGAATTTCCCAGAAGTAATGGTTATGCTTTTTGGAGAAAATTTTGTTTTGTTAGAAGAAATGGAACAGCTTTCTGTTTTCAAAACCATAATTTTAGAGTTTTTGTAGTTGACTTGAACAAGAAAGATAAATCCTACACAGAAACATTTTAATGAAAATCATTTTAATTAAAATAATTTTAATGGAAATAATTTTTATTTCATTTTGGCTGTGATTTTGTAATGAAAGGAAGGGGACCTTTCTGCAGCTAGTGTTTCTGAGTAGCCAAAAATTCCTATGCCATCCAGAGGAATAGCTGGCACTTTGGAAATTAGTATTTGAGTCTTTGTCTGTCTCTGTCTTGAGGTGGTAGACAGACAGGTCTGAAGTATTTGCCTTAGGAAGTTGTGTTACAAGAGCAGCCATTCCATCTCTCCTATTGTCTTGAGGAGCTCAGCAATTTCTGGGAGCTCCCAGAACCCCCTGCCCAGGATCAATTTTGTAAACAAACTTCAGCTCTGCTCCCCGTTCCAGCTCTCTAATCCTTTGCATGAAATCATTGCCAGCTACTTGCCATGAACATGCCATTCTTCAGCTCACAATTATTGTTGTCAGCTTCACATGACAGTTCATCCCTTTTCCACTTAATCAGAGCCATTGGATTTCAGGTATTCGCAGAAATGGAGAAGAATTTTGAGGTTTCCAAATACTTCTCTTAATGAATCTTGTGATATTTTTAACAAAGAGGTCAGAAATACGTATTTTCTTCTTTTCTAAATGTTAAAAAAAATACAGAAAAAGAAAGAAAGAAGGGGTGTGGAGAAGCAAGTTTCCAATAATTTTAGTCTGGTGACTGGATGTCCTTTGTGCATCTGTTCAAGTATTTTGTGGTTTGCATTTACGTCTGTATTTGCCCAATTTACAGCTTAAAAAAAATCAATAGTAATGCTATATTTTCATGAAAACAGCATTTTTTTAACTGAGATCTCATGAGTAAATTAAATTTCATCCAAGCTGGATTACATCCAAGTTGGATTACAGTTGCAGGCCCTGATCCTGCAAATGCTTATGCACATGAATGTTCTTGCTTAGTTTATGCCTTCAGCTGGGACTTGAGAGACCTGGAACCTTGTTCTAGGTTTGCTATAGCCTCCCTCTTCCCCAAGTCTCTTATTTGCTCAGAATCTCAGTTTCTACTATTTACTAAAAAAAGAAACAAGGAGAAAAGATGTGTTAAAATTGATGGTTGATGTTGCATATATTTTTCTTACATATTAGTGAGATATCACTTGCTATGGTCATACATGAGCTATGAAATTACAAAATATATCAAATATTGTGGTAAAACAGACCTTTGATATCTGTACTCATCCCAGATTCTTCTGATAACTAAAGTTAACCTGTGAGAGAAAAGCTCCTATTGAGGATTCCATGCTTTTTCTCTTGTTCTTTGATATCCGGTTGTTTCTACATCCTCCTTCTCCTGGCATAGACAGGTAAATGAAAGTAAACATGACCATGGCTAAATTCTTCCATGCAAGGATGCTCTTTTTAGTCTGTACTTCTTTAGGGCTGAAAAAATGGAGCTGCCATGTTATAAACAATTACTAATATAAATAAATTCCAATACAAAGCTTCAGAGAAGCAAATGTTATGTCAAAAAAGAGAACCACTGGAGCAGGTGGACACAAATGCTATAGTGCAACATACAGAACAAAATTGCCCATGTGGTTGAAAGACAATTTTTGCTGTAGGCAGTTCTCTAGGCTACAGCATAAGGTGGTACATGAATTAAAAGAGGATCCTAAGCCTTGGAGACTTTAAATGTGACTTAATATATTATTGCATGTCAGCTGAGCTACTGTTACTGCCTATGTATCAACTCTACCTCAACACCTTTCATGCCAGGCTCAGGGAAGTCACACCACCCTGTCACTGCCATAAGGTCTTATATATTGACTGTTGCCATAGCTCAGCTGAGGTATCACGATTTGTTCTGCCACAGTAATTTGGGCTTGTCCCTGAAACCCTTGTGATCTCTGAAGGTCTCAGAAGTAGCTTGAGGGAAAATGGGGAGGAGGAGATTTATCCATTTGTTCGTTTGCAGCAAAATAAAGTAACAGCCTACCAAGCCATCCTTAAAAAAAAATTGTTGGTGAATAGATTGCCTACTGAACGATGGAAATATCTTAAGAATTATGTTTTTACTGTTCACCATAGCATAGGTGATAGTACTTATGGAGCAAGTGAGAAGGGGTCTCACTGCAATAGACCCTATGCAGGCATGGTAGAAAAACCCAAATCCCCAAAGAGTTCACAGTCAGCAATGATTAACCAGCCCAAAGGCCTGGAAAGTATGACTGAAATACACTGCTTAACCCTTCATTGACCTAGACACCAGTGTACTGCATGGCATGAATTCCTTTTGCATGTTCATTAAGGTTAGCCTGTTCCTTTGCAATTTGTAATTTTTATTGCAGGTGTTCTTGCAATGCAGTAAACCCTGATCAGTTTGCTCCAAAGTGAAACTGAAGTTCATCTGATCAAGCCAATGTGCTAGGAAGTGAATCTAGCAAATAAATAAATAAATAAATTCAAAACAGATATTATGAAATTAATTCCTCTATTCTCTCCAAATGTCTTATAATATCACTGTCTTTATGACACTCAGCTCTGTGAGGTAACACAGCTTATCAGATATTGAACATTAGGTATGCCAAATTATATGCATGCAATCCTCACTATAACCAGACATCTATATGTATATAAAATAACTTATTTTCTATACAAAGCCTGTGCATCTGATGCATCTTTTTCAGTGCATTACATTACTCTTCCTCCTCACCAAATATCAATGACTGCAGGACACAGCACTCCCTTCCAATCAATGTATGCGCATCCCTTCCTTGAAAGAAGACCATTATCCCATTGTATTTAGGTGAAAAAGCACCTGATAGGATCTTAGAGTGGCTGTGGCAAAAAAGATCCACTGTGATTTATGCGAGGTGCATTGGGAGCTGTCTGATGTGAAGTCAGCAGCTGAAGGGCAATGAATAATTCAACACTAGGACCCGTCACATCATCTCTCTTCCCATGTTATTGCTCTTTTTACGTAATTGCAAAGTGAAAAATAAATTGATGTCATAAAGAAAGCTGCATCATTTGTCTGGAAATACACATAAGAGTTATAGGTACATTTCTGCTGCTTTGTGAGCCCTGTATGATCTTACTGTGTGCAAAATTAAAAATGTGTCTTTATTAACACCTTCTCTAGGGTTAGGTGGGTGATCCATGTGGCATGACATCTTTTACATTGGTATTAGTAGCCTGCATTGATAGAGAATGATGTTCCTGAATTGCCTTCTTCAAGCATTCCAATGCCATTGCCTTTGCTCTGTGTTTCCCTGGCAAAGCTTTAATGCAGACCTAGAACTGAGACATCTGCCTGTATCGTATGAGAAATCTTGTTTGTCAAACTGTGGACAAAAATAAAGCTAGGTGAAAGGGTTTACCTGCCTCGGGAGATTTGGACAGAGAAGTTGAGTACTATGTTGCATATTTTTACTCTCTGCATCCAAAATAAAGAACCCAAAGAAAAGGTAGGATGTGGTCAGTGGGCTTGCTGGTTCTGTACAATGTAAAAAGCTCAGCTGGTTGGATATATACACGTGGAGATATACACATACATCTCATGCTTTCATGGTGTTCTTAGTGTTCATAGGAATTGGTGAGCAGAGGAGGCAGTTCAAGGGATGCTTTCCTTGCCTGTACAGTGGGCTGACATTTTGTACTGACTCACAAGATTCAGCTTGTATGAGAACCTGGAATGCCCCCAAATCCTTGCTTTTAGGGCTGGAATTTTGGGTTTGACCCCTTTCAGACATAGGTCTGAAAAGCAGAGCTCCGACCAGGACCATAGAGACTAGGACATGAGCTGGGAAAAGATCTGACATGTTTGTTCTTGTTTTATGGTGGAGTGTGCATTATCCATCATTGTGTTTAAGTGTGACTTGTGCTCTATGCGTTTCTTGCTGTTTTTATTTCATGACTGGAAGAAAAAAACAACTTTGGTGTATTTCTGCCTTTTAATCTGAGTTGTTCCAAAAGATGTCATAACCAGCTCCAGCCTCTGACTCTCCTGTCTTGCTTGTAAAGCACAATTCTTCCTCTGTTCTTGACTTTGTCCTTGCCGTGCTAACGTGAGGCTGATATGAGCAAATGCTATTTCTTAGGAAAGTTCTGACTCAACAATGTAAGCTTTTCAAAGGAGAATGAATGCAATCTCTGAACTGAATTGGCAATGCAGGCAGATTAGAAGAAATGCTATGCAATACCCAGATCATGCCATTTTAATATCTAAAGATGATTGCTTTTAGGAAGGAGACAATAGGTTTAGCATAGAGGTGACAAAACATATTCTTTTTCCCTTTCCTCTTGGTAAACAAACTTCTTTCAGAAATGAAATGAAGCTGTATTATGCAACAGTGATGGAAAAGGGAAGACGTGGCATGGGGGCTGTCCTCCAGCTGGTAAGATAATAGGTATTTACCAATGGGAACCAGTGAGCTGCAGAGACCTTCTGATACCTTTTGTCTTTCAGGGCTTCACATTCTTTAAGTTATGTTGTCAAAATTGAAGGGCTCTGTGGTTTGTTTGGGTTTTTTTTTTCATTTGTATTAGTTACTTTTCTCAAAGGCCAGGTCAGCTGGAAAAATCTTCAGTTTTAGTGTCAAGCATCCCCCAGAAACAGGTTTTAAAGGAGAGCTGGTGAGCAGGAAGAGCAGCAGAGAGATGCTGAAAGAAGGGATGAGATCTAGAGGTGTGAGGGGTAATGAAGGTTGGAAGAAAATTATTCAGTTAAACAGACAAGATCTGCAATTCTTAGCAGTTAGGCAAAACACATCAGCAAAAGTCCCATTTTGAATCTGCAGTATTTCCAGCTGATTGTGATCAGACTTTTCCCCCATCCTTCCTTAATTTATCTCTGCTGTTCTCTTCCAGCTCTGCCTTGGAAAGTGGAGGTTGGTATATCAGACTTGGCTTTCGTAATGATGTTATTCCATTACTAGAGAAATAAATTATTCTATTGTAGACTGTTTTCTCTCATCTGAAGTAATGGAGGGCTGGGATAGGTTGATAATGGGGATAATATAGTAATTATTGTTTCTGGATCCTGGGGAAAAGTCTTGACAGAAGAATAAAAAAAGAAGAGTGTAAAGACCACCAGCTGGACAGTGTAGTAGAGTTCTCTTGTTTATCAAATCCTCAGCATCACTACCCTATGATGATCTATAGTATCACCAACCTGCATAAATTGGTTGTTAACCCAGTGTAAAAACCCATGAGGCTTAAATTAATGCTCAAAGGTTTCTTATTTCTAAAAAACATTCAAATTCTTTGGTTTTGCTTATGGGTTCCAGGCTTTCAGCACATGTATTTTTAAAACTTTCTCAAATATAGTGACACTGTGAAAAATCCTGCACTTCTTTCTTTAAAAAAAAAAAAAGATAAAAATGAAAAAAAAAGAGAAAAAAGTCATTACAAAGTTACTTAAATCAGAGAACTGGAGCTCTTTTAGGAAACAAAATTTTGACAGGCTCTCAGTAACATGGTGAATTTTGGCAGCACTGCAGGAGTTTTGGACTCAGCAATTTCTTACCGACTTAAAATAGGACAGAAAAAATAGAGTTTTAGAAGTTCATTTTTCTCTTAATGCTACTACATCTGGTTTTGTTTGGGATTTTTTTCCTTTTTTTTTTTTCCCTGTTGAGCCTATTAGTTTAATACTGCAGGTGTGGCCCTCCCCTCCAGGTGATCCCCCTTCTCCTTGGTCCTTAGCCCAGATTCTCATGATTCATTCAGCTATCTGACGCCTCTCTTGTGTTTTTATTCTCTCTGTGGCCCTTCTGCCAGTGTTAGCAGGTAAGCCTCTCTAGGTCTTGCATGAACATCCTTCTCTTCTGATTGCAAAGGCAGCTCTGAACCATCTTCCCTTGTCATCTCCTTCTTCCAGCCAGTATATCTCCCACTGAAGGACAAAAGGTAAGTGATGACCTTTATTTTCACTGGTTTAAATGACCTTGCACCAAAGCAGTTTTGTTTCCTAACTCCTCCTCTGACATAACAAATTGCAAGTTCAAGGCAGAGGTTACTACAGTGGTAAGTAATAGGAATTACTTACTTCCATAGCTCAAGCAAAATATTATTTTTGTCCAGAATTCCTGGAAACTTACTGGTAAGCGAAGCAAAAGCTTGCCCATATGAGCAACCCTACAATATTTTTCTGTGGAAATAAAGAAGTCACAAAGCTACGAAGTAAAAAAAGTTTGTAGCTATCTTCCAAATACACTTTTTAAAATGTAATGCTAAAAAAAAAAAGTAGCAAAAAACCCCACCTACCAGAAAGTGTCCTTTGTAAACTTTTTTTAGAAAACACTGAGGCTTTATCTTGCAAATAAAATCTCAAGCAAATAACAACCTTCTCCTTCTCGCCCCCATACCAGCAATCTTGAATATTTCAGGGATTGTAAATAATGAGGACTCAGTTATCTTCATGAAGACAATAATGATGTTCTTGAAAACACTTAACCTGAGGTCTTGGTTTTAAGGAGAAATATTCCTCAGTGCATTACAGTTGTGAATTTTTAAGTGCTGACTTTCCAAGTATTTCCAAGCACATGCTTCACATTAAAATGTAGGGTTGTCTTCTAATTTCTTATCTGTTAATGGATAAGTACTATTGGGATTTTGAATGCAAAGACATTAGAAAAACACATGGATAATTTATTTTAGTTTATGAGCAAAGTTTTCCTCAAGTCCCTTGCATGTATTTTCTTGTAGTTGGTCATAGGAAAAGTAAACCAGAACCGTCACCTGAACTCTATTTTATTACATGCACCTTTAACACTAAGGAACTGTATAATCCAATATAGGATGTAGGTGAGAAGTGTCTAATCCAAACCAGTAGTTGATGTCGTATTCCTTTTTCTGATGCTTAATTTCTAGCAGTTCTATGAAAAGTTATGTAGATGCTTTCCTGATGTGGATAATGAGATCATTTCAAGCAAATGTCACCTGGACTGTGCTCTCTTGGATCTCTTTGGGACAGTGAAGAACATTACTTCTATCTGATACCAGAACTGTTTCACACAAAATATAGAGGGGGGAAGGGAACCTCCAGCAATTTAGCAGTTGTGTTCTTGCAGGTTAATTTGGAAAGAAATTGTGTTTCCCATAAAACCTGTTATAGCTGTTTGGGGAGGGGGCTGGGGAAGGGGTTTTGTTTGGTTTTATGCCTGGTTTAGTTTCTGAGAAACACTTTCCTTTCCGTTTGGACAAATAAGTACAGCACAATACTGCTGAAACCAGAACACCAGTGAGCTTACCTGGCCTACTGTTTGGTGTGAGTACCAGGGATAAATAATGCAAATGATAAAGTTCAGTATGCTAAGGAAAATGTACCAGGACCAACCATCACTGAGTCAGAGCCGTAGGAACATATAGAGTTTCTGCTTTGATGGCAGCTGACTGAAGCAGGAACAACAGGAAGGTGGAGCAGAGGCTTTAAGCTGTAACTTTATTGCTTCTGTTGCTGTTAAAATACAGTATTACCACAAATTGTGCAGCCCAGGTTGCTAGCTTTGAGGCTGCAGACTCAGTCTCCATGTACAGCATTTTCATTGATTCTTATCTAGACAAACAACTTGTTTTGCTGCTAGGATTATCATTGTCTTTAAGAGAGTGATCAGCACAACCCATGTTCTTTCCTCCAGCGCAAAAATATACACTAATTAAAAATGTGTCTAGGCAGCTGGCACTGGTGTGTGAGACTAAAAGAAGTTCAGCACTTCTGTGGAGAGGAAAGGGAATCCCAGTAGCAGAGGAATTTATAGTTGATCATTTAAGGTCAACATGAATGCTGCAAGATATGGGTCTTTTTGTTCATATTGCTAGTAAGAACCCTTTAGAATATGGCTCTTTCAAGCAAATTCTCTTCCCAGAAAACACAAACCAAATGAAACTGGAGCATGTAGTTCAAGCTTGTAATGTGGCATACTAATTAGTCTGTAAAAATCAATTAGTATAAGGAAGAGTAACATACTGTGGGCCAAGTTCTTTGGTGACTTCAATGGGAGAAGTGCCTGTATACCTGAGGGTAGTGTTTAGATGGCCCTTTGATCTTAACTTCTGGAACTGAAGTGCCAAACGTTATTAAAGATTAATTCTTAGAGCCCATTTTTAAAATACGGACACCCATTCCCAGAGGCAGAAGCATCCAGCCTGTGGCTGGGGAAAATGTGACACTACAGACCTTGCAGAAAGCAGCTTTATAAGGCTGGAACCTTGGCAGTGTTAAAATGTAGCTTCAGACCCTGTAACCCCACTTCTTCCAGCAAATAGGCACCTGATTTCTGTTCTCATGAGATGACTAAATGGTGCTGCCCTTTTGTACAGTGAGAAAAAAAGCAAGTCCTATGAAAAGTTTCCCTGTCTCATGTCAATCATTTGTGGAAATTTATAGTTAAAGAAAATAGAAGAACATCCCATTGCATGTGGGCATCTCAGATATGGCTCTTCAATGGGGTTTTGTTAATTATTTTTTTTTTTCTCTTTGCAATTGTTTTATTTTGATTTTTTCCTACTCTTCTAAGATATTACTTTTTTTCTCTGCTCCAGTCCCTATGTCTCACAGCCATCCCCACCTCAGGGGTTGCTGACACCCAAGTGTTACAAATGCCAAATGAGCAGTTTGTGTGGCAGTGCCCTCAAGGGACAGGAGGCTGTGGTGTGGCAAAGTAACGATGATAATTTTTTAACTTGGTTTCCTTTCAGACTTATTCTCAGTTGGGTTTGCAGGATTTAAATCTCTGATACCGGGCAACTGCTTCTTCTCCCTCAAATGCTGCAATAGGCTATCATTTTTTGCAGAATATCAGGAAAAATGATAAATTTTGATATTTATGTAGTGGTAAAGACATTTCACTGTATCATTGGCATAGTATCAAATATAGCCTGGCAAAATCAGATGTACGTGCTGTCATCACTCTTCTGGGTAGTGCTGTTACTTCTATTTTTCAGATGACTGGTCAGGGAAACCCACGAAGCTCTCACAGAAACCAAGGGTCAGGTGCTGAAGTATTTCTCTGTCTCTCTGTCTGTATCACTTGTCCACAGTGATGTGGGAAAAGGACTGGTTCCAGGCTGAGAAACTCTTGCAGTACATGCGCTGATGTCAGCTCCCTTGTGCTGGGAGCTCTGTCCCAAGGAAAGCTCCGTCTCATGATCTCCATGATTTGACGTCAAGCAGCTACAGGTGGAGGGGAAAGCTTCTTCTACAGAAGGCAGAAAGTGATCCCTTACCATTTTGTGTGCCCAGCATGGAGAGGTCACATGGCTGAGGCATATATGAAAATAAATATCTTTGGAAATCAGAGTTTCTCAAGGATTGTATCTGACTGAGGAATGACATCAGTGTTGTCTATGAATGAACACTTCACTAGAGTGAATGAGTTCCCTTTGTGGCCATACAGTTTTCTGGTATATGTATTTTATTTATCTAATAAAGGGAGCTTTATTTGCTCACTTTTGGGATAATGCAATTTGAGCTCATGACTCTTCCCTTTCCAGATGATGTCAGAGCATCTCTGGTGAGTCTGTCAGGTTGGAGTGGTTTGGGTGATGCTCCTAGAGTCCCAGCAGACTTGTGGTTCAAGGGCTTCCCTCTTCTTTTTTGGCAGATAGAGTATTGGATGCTGATCCAACATCCTAGGAGAATGATCCTTTTCTTCCTTCACATATCTCCTCAGCTGCTGAGCAGCTGAAGAGCTGACAGAATGAAATTACATTGCTGCTGCTGCTATTAACAAAGAGTAAAGAGAAACTGTTACATCTGGCTCCACTTCTTTGCCAGAGTCTTCATTTAATTGTTTTCTAATTTGAAGAAAACCACAAATGACAAGATGAAACTGCTAGAAATGTAAATACAACAGTCAAATTGCTCTTGTCAGATTTCTAGTTCACAAACCACCGTAATGTGATTCTGCATATCTGACCAATAAATAAGGGTTGCAGCGAGTGGATGCTGTTGATTTCTCTCTCCTTGTTTGCAGTCCCCTTGCTCACGGTCACAAAAATTCTTTAATTTGAAAGAAAATCGAACATGCTGAATTTGAGGATCCAGCTTGACAGCTGCAGACTTCTTCAGTGCATGCTCCAGGACAGCGTTCCTCCTTGGTAGTAAATGGGAAATCCAGTTTGAGTTGGCTGAAAGAGATTTCATTATTTATTCTCTGCTGGTTTTACAATTATTTTCTTCCCCCCCCCCCATTTTATTCAGGTAATGGTGAAATATATCTGAAGAATACAGAAAGTTTCACAGACTGGAGTATGAAGGACTATCCAGTTTCTAAATGCATAATCAAAAGTCAGTAGTTATGACTTTTCCTGAAAAATGAAAACAAAATAATACCACTAATGAAAGATTTTTCTCTAACAATTTTGCAAAAAGTTTGATTCTCAGATAAGAAATTTATAGCAAAGTATTCCTCAACAGATTGTTGTGAAGAATAAGGTTTAACATTTGAAAAGTCTTCATGAAGAGCAAAGTTAATGTTTGTAAATTGTTTGTAGGTCAAAAATGAGAAGCTGACAGTTAAAATACAGAACTGCAAACAAAATCTGCAACATAATATCTCTTTTCAAATTAATGTCTGACATTTAGAAACTTACAGTGGAGGTCCTGAGCTCCACTGGGCACTTACACAGTCAATAATGAGATAAATCACCACTAAGGGATTCCCTGGCAGAAAGAAATGCCCAGGTAACCTAAGGACCCTTTATTTCCTTTACAAATACGTTGCAGCCTATCAGTGCTGGCAGTGCCCAGCAGATAGCTGACCCTTTTGTGAAATGTCCCCACTGCAGCTTTGAATGACACAGTTGGCCAAGTTGCTGAAACTCATAAATTTCCTTTGAAGCTGCCCCTTTGTGGGGGTTAACAACCTTACTGGATTGATCCCTATCTGCTGCATGGGTCAACTAGCAGGTCGGTTTGAAGGACAGCTCGTTGGGGCTGCAAAGTCACGTGTAGAGTGTTATCAAAATGCTGCTTTTCCAATCTGTTTGAATTTGGTTTGTTTGCCATGGAGTTCTTGCAGCGAAGCTAAACATTGCTCATGACGTGACTTAAACACAGAGCTGCAAGAGAGGAGCAGAGCCCTGGGGGGGCAGACAGGAGCACAGCCAACAAGCACCAGTAGAAAGTGCAGCTGTCACAGAAGAGAGAGAAGTTAAAAAGGGAAGGGGAAAAAAAAGCCTTGACTGTCCCTCAGGGGCAGGGGCTGCTGTCGTTCCAAATGCCGACAGCTTTCCAAACCTAAACGAAAGCTATAAAATATGAAATATAATGAACAAAAGTTGGCACCCACCCATGTGTAGCTGTCAACCTAATAAAAACAAAACTATCTGGCAGCTGGCACTTAGGTGCTGGGAGATGCCAGTTCTGGACTCCTGCAGAACAGGTCTTGCCTTTGCTTCCTACTTCTGGGTGTTTACTAGATTTTAAAATGTGCACCAGAAGGTGAGGAGAGAGACACCTCCACACCTAGGCAGACGTTGGTCATCAAAATGATCATCTCAAAACTATGTGTCCCCTCATACTTTCCTGCTTAAATAGGACAAACAGAAAGGGCGTGGTAGAGACTAGATGTTAATGCATTTTGGTTCCACTTCCCCTGTCATTTCTTTGTCAAGCACCAGTCTAAGCTGTTGAGTTGGGCACGGTAAGAGGAACTGACTTGCTTTTGATGTGGACAATTAGCAGATTTGGTAGCAAAAAGCTGGCAAAGGGCATAATCTCAAATCAGGACTCTATATATATTTTCTAAAGGAAATATATTTAAAAAAATGTTACTAGACCATCTAAGAATTAATCAGAAGTGGCATTCATGGGGGAAAGGGAGTGATCAATCTTTCTCTATACCAGTATTGGGGCAAGTGTACATTTTTTTTCTGTATAAATAATTAATTCCAGACAATTAGAGAGTTGAGTAGGTCCAAGCAGCTTATAATGACAGCCCTACAATTCCACACTGTGAGAGTCAGGGGTTTTACTCTAGATTAGATTTAGACTGGATGGAGTGTCCTTGCATCATATGCAGTTTGAAGAGAATTGAAGAACCAGGCACTGATTTAGACTTCATGTTCCATGAGAAGTTGGGGCACACTTGGCATTGACCTGGAATGGAGCATCTCATTTCCTCCAAAAGGCATCCCATTCACGTGTGGAGGAACCACTCTGTGATGGAAAACAGTGTATGATAGATGGGGATGAGCAAAGGATTCGTGTCAGAGCTGCACGGGTGCACCAAGATGAAACACCAGCATAGACGCAATCAGGGTGCTGCACAATGCTTTAAGCAAAGAACATTTTTAAGAGCAGAATGTATCTTTTGGGAAGGAATTGGATTGTGATGCTCTGGTTTTTTAGCCTTTGCTCACTGGGGAGTCTGGCTCCCCAGCTCTGGCAGAGACGCAGACTGCTTTCCAAGGCGACACTAGCAGAGTAAGGTACTGTGTGTGGGAGGAATCGTGGCAAACCCAGGCCTTTAATTCCAATATAAACCTAAGATATTATACCTGCTGTGTGCCCCCACACTCCAGGAATAAATAGCTACCTGAAATTGCATTGCAGGCATTTTTTTTTTTTTACATTTTCTCTGAAAACTGCTCTTCATTCCTAAAGAATCCACCTTACGTTTGCCTCACTGCTCACAAACGAATTGATCAGTGGAATCTCCTGTGAATCTTCCCCTCTGTAGGTTAGAAAGTATTTGTTCATTTTTATGAAGGGCAGCCTCTCGATATTTAGTGCAAACAGATCATCCCTCAGGCACCTGACACTCATGGCAAACAGACAAGTCTTTCGGTAAATGACAGTGCCGCTGTGGAGTGGAGAAAGCAGTTGGTTACAGACATTCAAGGGCACAGAGGGAAGATTTCCATTGCAGGGACAAGAAGTTCATGGCTGGGTGCAGCCCCCTTTTCTTGTCTGCCAGCAGGTTTGACCATACTTAAGGTTCTGGGATTTGCTCTGATTTTTAACAAAAGAGGTTCCTTCTTGGCTGCCGTGAATTTGTCAGCCATCCCTTCCCAACTTTCACTGGCACTGAACCAATCTGTACCACTCATCCCAGTGGCTCATGGGCTTTGATGGTGACAGAGTCAACCTGCTTCCCATCAGAAAGGTTGACCTAATACTGTGCAGTACAGTTGTGTAGATCATCACAGAAAAAATAAAACCAATTCTTTATAGAGAGAATTTGAGATGATCTCCTGTTGGCCTTGTGTAATACAATATTTGCATTAAAGGCTTCCCAGTTAAGGGAATTCTGCGAACAGGTACTTACAAATGTAGTGCTCCTCTCAAATCTGAAGTAAATATGGCACCCATAAATGGCTGTGAATAAGTGGTCCTCTCTGCTCTAAAAAACATCCACCCTGTGCACTTACATACAAGCATATTCATACATGTAACATTATAGTGTTTAGTATTTGCATGGGCTCAGAGGTTTTCATGGCTGAAAGGAAGTTTTCATTAACAATAACCTAAGTGAAGATGTGATCTGTCATAGCCAACCTACTAATGGTTAGTTGCAATATACGTAAATAGGTGTGCTATGTATTGTTTATCTGGCTCTTACGTGTAATTAAGGTTGTTGCAGAAAGATTTGCTTTCAGTTCACTCTTCCTGTGGGTCTGCCTAATGTCAACTGAGATCCCTGTTTTATGTCACTCACTGCAATGAGGAGGCTATTGGAGTTTGCTCTTATATATCAATATGGTCTTGTGTCAAGATAATAAAGGAGCAAAAATGAAAGTGTTTGTATAGCAAACGTGAAGATCCAAGTGAAGCCATAAGGCCAGCTAATCTGGGTTTAAACCATGGATCCTTTTCACTTACTGGAGTTTTAAATAGGAGCCATGTAATTCCTTTTTTCTGACACCAGATACAACCTTAATTTTTCACACATGGTACGCTGCAAACCCCAACAAAGGGAATTTCAGCATGGATATCTGATATGAAATACTGTCAGTGAGGGTGACCAACTGCTGGAACCTGCTCCCATGAGACGTGGGAAACTGTGATCTGGTTTTAGTAATTTAAAAATCTGTGCTTGTACTAAGCTAGTTGTCCAGTATGCCACAAAGGTTAGCAGGGAGAAAGACACCTTCAGAGTCAGTCCAGCCAATCTGTCCTGAGATATATTGAAATCCTTGCAGAGACATCTGCTTTTTTTCTGCAGACTGCTGAAGGAGACTTAATGAGTAATTTAGACTAGTTAGTTAACTTCTAGAGAGCTGAATTTAGATTATGTCAGGTTGGTCCTGCCCATAGAGGCTTTCCAAAAACATGCTTTCACTGTACCCCTGGCTTCCTGGTTTAGATGCCTGGACCACTATGGGATGTGTGATACAGTATGTCAGGCTGGATAACGGCTTGGATAATCACAAGGGTCCCTTCCTCCATTAAAAATCTCAGATTTGAAGATAGGGCCAGGTCTGCAGTATGCAGTTTGCATATTTCATTGAAAAAGTCAACACTGAGAGAGAAGTATGATCCACAGAGGTGCTGCCTGAAGCTGCAGATGCTTTTCCAGATAGAAGGTCTGCATATGGGGAGAGCTTGAACAATGGACCATTTAGGATGGTCTCTCTGGGACAGCACGTGGGTTGTTTTGGCTGCAGAAAGAATCTCCTTTGGAGAAGATGTTCTTTCCTCACTCTTGAGCAAGGGAGACAGAGTAATGTCATTAAAACAATGCCTCAGAAAGACCTTCTAGGGAGGTTTCTCTTTAGTCTCATTTGAAATGCTAGAATACCAATTTTTTTTGTGTTTTTGTTTTAGTGATGCATTCTTGTAAGGATTCAGTCTGTCATCAGAGGGTATATGAAATTCCCTCTGACAATTATGGGGGTTCCACCCATAGATCAAAAAAAAAAAAAAAAAAAAAAAAAAGAAAGAAATAAAAAAAGGAAGAAAGAAAGAATAGTGCCCTGTCTATCAGCAGCCCAAGCCCCGCAATTGCACTGTGCCAAAGGCTGCACAGCATGTTAGATGTTCTCTGATCATTCCCATCAGAAAACAAAATTGTTCGCTAGGAACAACTCAAAAGATTTTGCATGGGTAACACTTGCACACACCCAAATTAGTAGCAGGTGTTCTAGCCTATTGTATATTAGTTTTGTGGTGGAAAGAAAGTATTGCCAGGTCAGCGATAGAAGGGGTCCATGCCTCCTTCCCATCCCCCTCCATTCTTGATCTTCCAATCCACCCATATCCCTGGCTTGGCCATCCTGCATGCTTTCTTGTCATCAGCACCATCAGTAATGGTTTCCTCGCTCCGGGTATGAGTCGGGTTGTGGTCCGTGCCAGAATGCTTTGGAAGGAAATCATTCCGAGTCAGCCTAATGCCATAACAAGCTCTGCAACAGCTGCAACAGTGATATGCTGGCAAGCTGTGTTGACCTTTTAAAATGAATAAAGAATGACTATTTCCACAGTACATATAACTCTTGTCCCAGACCCTATCTGTGTGCCCAGACAGCACAGGCATGCTGCTGAATTTGCAAGGAAGCATTTTTTATTTTTGCTTTTTATTTTAATGTAAAAGTTTATCAAAGGCTGTAAAATTATTTTACAAAGGTTAATACTCTGAAGTTTAAAGTCAAAATATCCCATTCTAGAGGATGGCAAACAGGCTCTGAGAGGTTAAGGAATTTTGTAATGATCATACAGTGCACTTGTAACAGGCATGAGAGTAAAACCTGGAACTTTCAGGTCTCAGTTCCCTGTTAATCTAAGCTCTATCCTTTAAAGAAATATGTAATTGAAGAAACAGGGTGTGTATGAAAATGATCTATTCCAGCAGTCTACCGTCTAGAGATTTCCCAAGCCAGAAAATCTGAAACCCAAATCTTGTTTACTAGCCACATAACAATCTCCTCCACAGTTTTGCCCTTCATCTAACACTGTCCTCTAAGTGAGGATGGTGGTCAAACGTTTGGAGATCTTCACTCCACAGCTGGTAATCTGGCACCATCCCTTGGAGAAGAAAGACTGTACTGAAAAACTCCAGTTAAAAAAGGTTGTATCATAATTCAGTGGGGACTGACTGGATTCACCAAGCTTCTGGTTACCTGTCATCTAGAGAGATTTCCAAGTTCCTCAGCCCTAGAGCACCCCACCAGGGAGACTGCCTTGATGTTTGAGTCCATGGGGTATACAGATTTCATTGTCCTGCAGCAGACCTTCAGGCTAGGATGCTCTTTGTCCTTCCGTATTTTCAATTCTGAAATTTTGGACCTCCATTTCAAATTAAAAAAAAAAAAAATCCAAATACTAAGCTAGCCTTTTCATCGTGAGCTCTCATTGGTGAAAGCAACCTGAGAACCATCCTTTCTACACCACCAGAACTGGTTTTGGTTTAGAAATCTGGAAACCCAGCTGTGATTTTCTGCTCAGTCAGAAGCTTCCTGTATGACCCAAAGAAGAACACACATTTGTGTGCCTCGGTTACCCTTAACAAAAAAAGAGACAATAGCAATTAAACTCACCAAATCATGATGATGAAGATAGCGGGGCACTCAAACTCTAGAGCTGTGTAGAGCTGTGCAAATGGCCGAGGTATGTATTGAATTTTAGCCATTTCAGAGATGCAGAAGGAAAAATCCATCTATTGACTCACAGAATAAGAGACATCAAGCTTATGGGAAATAAATATATTTCCATTAGTGTGATTTCGTATTACATCTACATTCAAAAAATGTTGATGAAATTATTACAACTACATAGTCAGGAATGTGGATTTATTGAAACTGCCATTTTCTTACTGGAAAGAGGATCAGTTTAACAAAGTTTTCAACACTAGTTTTTTAAATGTTCCAAATTATTAAAACACTTTCCTCCAATATTTTCCCAATTGGGTTTTTTTTCTGACTTTTTGAAAAAAAATCACTCAATACCTAAAAAATTAGTAATAATTAAACTAAAGATTTTAAAACTATTTGAGATAAAGTGTTTCACTTGAGCTGTGTCTCTCACTCGCAGCAATTGCCATATTGAATATTCATCTCAATTCAGGATACAACTTTTTTCTAAAACTGACAGTCTTCATGGGTGAAAAATGTTTTCCCACCTAATGTTAATGTCCACATAAGAGCGCACAAGCTATTTTTTAGGAAGATGCACTAAAATCAAGGCTATTGTCAATGAATCATGAAAGTGGGCTTACTTGTTGAGTTTTCCATAATTCTCTAGGAAAACTCTTATTTTCTACCTCACTCTGTACAGGCAAACAATGTATGCTGGAGACATTGTGGTCCATATGGAGAGGAACGTTGAACCCAAGCCAGATGTTTGTAAACCTTAACTTTGAAATGTGGCATAATACCACAAGCTGTCAAGTTGTGTAAAGGCTTAAGCAAAGACAAAAACAGAACGTAATATTTACCAGATGAGATTTCTCTGTAATCTTGTTGGAATTTTGGGAGTATCCAACTTTCATAGATTTTGAAATAAGCCCTGTATCATTTTTTCTTTTTTTTTTTCTCTCTCTCTCTCTCTTATGAAGAGGGATAAAGAAAACCCCATGCTAATAAAAAGGAAACATTTTACATGGGCAAACAATGGACTTAAAATGTCCTCGGGCAATTTCAGATGGATATATATTTCCTTGAAGACTGAATCTCATGGAAGATGCACATTTTTGGCATCATATTTAAAGACTTTTCCTGAGGAAAAAAAAAAAAAAATCTATTTCTGGAACAATTTACTAAATTGGTAGTAAGTAGGACAATACCATAGTATTAACAACATTTTTCATAATGCCTGGATTATTGCAGTAACATATGTTAAAACAGTGCAAAGCTATCCAACATATTTTACATCTTTTGCCAAAAATAATTTAATTCATCCATATAAAAAGATGAGTAAAATATTTCACTACTTGAATTAAAGACATACGACTCAATCCAGAAATAAAATACTAACTCAAAGAGTCTAAGGTGACTTTTTTTGCTCTGTGCTGAGAAACTTCATATTCTTGTTGGTTTCCTGCTTTTAATTTTTGCAAGCCCCTAATATTTCCAAGGTGCTGTACTCTACAGCACCAGGCTGGTATCCTATTAGACTTCTTCCTCTGCCAATTAAAAACTAAAGGCCTGTGCCATCCCAGGGGTTTTCACACTGCTCACCTAGCCCAGGAGGAGCTGGACTCTGGCTAACGAGAAGTTGCTGAGACCTCATCTGGGACGGGTATATGAGGACAGCATTCCACACCCTACAGAGATGTTGTTGCCTCTGAGCCTTAAATTAATAGTGGCTGTAAGGGGGAGCAACCAGTTTCTGCCATGTCTCAACTGGCAGACGACCAAGAGGGGATTCTATCCAGCTGGCAGAATTTATTGCAGCCACTGGGCTGCTCAATATCACCCTGGATGGGATTGGCAGGCATTGCACTGTGATTTCTCCAGTGCTTTGACACACCTTCCTGGTGCTTACATTTGTTGTAAGAGAGATACATAGCGTATATATTGTGGTGGTGAAGAAAACATTTGTTGAAGGAGTGAGTGAATTGGTGTCAGCAGTTCTGTCTTTTTCAAAATATCCCCAAGATCCCAAAATAGCAAATGCACCAATCTGCAAAGAATGATGGGCTACTTTGAGGGTTATGTTGAATCCGGTTCCCAGCATCAAGGAAACAAGAGCTGTGCGTTCTGTTGAATCTCTACTAAAACATAACTGAGAACAGTGATTTGTATCACTTTATACTCACCAGACTCATGGAGATTGTTGTTTGTGTTGCTTTGTTTTGCTGTTTGTGCCAACAGCAATTGAATTTAAGGACTTCATTTCCCAGGAAGTCTCCATCCAGCTACTGAATCAGTGTGCACATCATTTGCATGCTCAAACAATAGCATGTGAATATACAAATAGTATTTGTGTGCACAAATCAAGTTATTAGCATGTTAGTTAATTTGCAATGCAAATTGAGGGCCAGACTTTCAATATTTTCTTAACTCTCATTAAGGCTATAAGATAGAGAAAAAGAAAGAAATAGAGAGATCTTGAGACTTTCTTTTTTGAGCATTGTAAAACATGATTATTGACATCTATCCAAGTGTATTCAGTTGCATGGAAAATACAGTTTATGGGTATATATTCATACTAGTACATTTCAGGCAGGCAGAGGCCAAAGTTACTTATGAAATAACTATATGAACAAATGCATCTCCAGGTTGTTTATTCAAAGTACATAAATTGGATATCTGAAATAGCCAGGAATGTATGTTATGATGACTTCTTTGCTTACCACTGTGTTGAACCAATACTGAACTACAAAAAGTTTGTCAGCTGCCTCCCCCTGCCCCCATCTTCTAGAGCACCAGGATGCTGTAAGATCAACTGACAGGTAAGTAGTTTTTTCAGTACACAACTATGGGCACAAAGATCTCCCTCATTCTGAGTAAACAGTAGCTTCCATTTTCCCCAGTAGTTGCTGGTTTGAGATTGTAATGAGAGTTCCCACATAGCAACCCCCCTCAAGTTCCTGGGTAAGATTTCAGCTGGAATAGTTTCCTCCTAATGGAGCGTGGTCCTTTATTTGAATGTTATTCACTTTATTCCTTTCCTAAAGGCCTTGCCCAGTAGGACTTCCACAAGCAAAATTCTTGCAGGACTGCAGCTTGTATTTTACCTGGAAAAATGAGTATTTGCTAAATGATTAGTAAGTCATATGTGATCAACAGGCCTATTGTTGATCAACGCTTCCCTTATTTTCTGTAAAAACAGTGCCTGGAAACTCTCTAATTCTAGGAAAGGATTAGGATCATCTTTTCTGGTTGTGCTCAATGAACAAATAGGACTTGTCAGATTGGATCAAGGTCACGTGTCACTCACTTCAATGCCCATAATCCCAGATATTTTCACAGGGAAGTGAGGAATCCCTGATGTCTGCAGATGCTGTTCTTTTCCCACCAAGAACACCTGAGGACATCTCAGTCCCCAGTAGGCAGAAATGAGCATAAAACTCAAACCAAGATGTTCAGCATCCCTTCTGGAAGCTGTGTATTTTTAAAGTACTTTGTTAGCACCCATTACCCGTTCTTGTTGATGTATGGATGGAAGTGTCTTTCTTATTAATGAGGAGCCAGAGATAAAGGTCCAAAATTTTGTATTTTGAAAGTGGTCACACTGGTTTGTGTCACTGCTGTAGAGATGAAGGTGGAAGAGAAATGTTCAAGATCAGTGAAGATTTGGGTGCGATTTACCTTTGAATAAAGGGTTTCATTCATCTCAAGGTGAGCTAATACAGCTTGTGCTAAAAGGATATACAGAAGGACACTGCGGATGCAGTGTGAGGTGGAAGGAGTGCTGTACTAATGCCTTTAAAATAACTTTCTGCAAAGTAGATTGTTAATTTAGACTTGTTTTCTTAGCTGCTATTTTTTAATAGAAAACTGAGACAGAAGACGTATGAGATGTAATAATTACCTATCAAGACCTGACTTTTTCAAAAAAAGGGAAAACAACAACCTGAAAACAGAAATAGAAGTTGTGAGGAAAGGGGGGAAAATAGGAAATGTAATTCATTTATTCAATGCTGGTATTAAGGAAAAGCCAAGGTTAAAAAGAAAAAAAAAAACTGTCTTTGCAAAGCTCTAATAGATATGCCAGATCCTCTCTTTTGCTTTCAGCAATTGTGGTGCATATTGTTGGCAGTGGTTCAAAGAAATGAAGTGTTCATTCCCTGGGAATTGTCTTTCACACAAAAAAAGTAATTAGGGGAATAAAAGAATATGATGTATTAGAAAATGGGAGCCATAACAAACTACCAAGTAAGCTGCCATGGCTAATTCTTCTTAACATTCTTTTAACTGCTCTCAAACTTGTAACCTCATCCCAAACATTTTGCATTTTCTATCTCATCAAAAAATTCTGTATGGCCCATCTGATGAGGGCAGAGATGTCAAACATCTAAGTGCGTATTGTGTGTCCTAGTGACAAATATGTTCCCTTGGTGTAGGAAAAGGGCCAGAAGGTACAAAGGGAGAGAGAGTAATCTATTTATAACTTTTACAATGCCTTGTAAGAGGAGATCTTGGGAACTCTTCTCCTGGGGTGGCTGATTGTGCTCTCTCTGATGTGGACTCTGCTAAGTACGGGCAGGAATCCTATTACTGACCACTACAAAGGACTGTGTGGTTTAGTTCAGAATATAAAATTCATATTATGAATGCTGTATGGGGGCTGAGGGGGGGAGGGAAGTAATATTAGCCTTCTGAAGAAGAGGAGACTGTCATGAATAATGCAACAGTGGCTCTCCGGGAGTCACACAAATGGATCAGATTTAAGATTCCTTTCCCAGTGATAAGGTCATCCATAGGGATGCTTTACATTTCTGCAGCAATTCCCAGGTATAGGTCTCAAAGCACTATGAAGCCCGTAAAGGACTGCAGTTTCACAGAACCTGAGAGGCTGGCAAGTGTTAATACACCCAAGGTCCAGATGTGGCAAAAAGGCAGAAGGACAAAAAAGCAGAGCTGACCACTCAGTTGGCACAGACAGAGCCAGCACAGCCCAGCTCTGACCCCTGGTTTGTGCTGTGTTTGATCTGAGGGTTGTTTGCCCAGTCATTGTCTCAGTGCCAACACAATAGTCTATGAGGGTCAGATGGAAGCACATGTCAGTCACTGTCCCACTATAGGGATTTTGAAAATCTCCAGGGCGATTTGGTATCTCAGATTAGCTACTGGGTCCTTGGGGCTATCAGTGTCATTACCAACGATATTGCATCGTACTGTACAGAGAGCAAAGCTGGATCCTGATGGCAGCATCCCAGCCATTTTCAACATGGACCTGACAGCCCCTGGCACCCCTTCCCACAACCTGCTTTGAACCTACACAGCCAAAGGCCTCCAAGGAGAGCTGAGATTCATCAACTGAGGTATGTGGGACATCATCAGGCACAGCCTTGGCTGTGGCCCCAGGACAGTGGCTGGAGAGGGCAGGCAGTGCTGCTGGGACCACCTCTCCTGAAGAACGAATGTGCTTGGGTGAAGCTGCCCATCGACCATCGAACCAGCTCTTGGGACTAGTCCTAGTGATGTTACCCTCTCCATTCATGGTGGATAAAGTAGAATTATCAGACGGAGCCTGTCGCTGCTTCACTGTTGTTTTTTTTGTTTTTTTAAAAAACTTGAATTAACGGCAGCAATAATGAAGTGGGAACACATCTTTAGGTCAAAAAATATCCTTGATAGTCTCTGCTAACACCATCTGCAACAGTTCATAACTTAATGTGAACAAATAGAAGGATATCATCATCAGACAAGGTTATAACTTGCTTTCTCCTGTGGAGCTGAGTCTATAAGAAGCAAGACCATTTTACTAAGAATAAGCATTTGACCCAGGAGAGAATTGTAAGTAAACACTGGTAATACAATGTGCTTTTGAAAAAACAGTATTTTTCTGCCCCTTGATCTCACTCAGTCTTAAGCCAATTTTTGCAGGTACTGCTGTATTAAGTGGTCAGTACCCCATAGTGGTCACACACTGTTTTACTGGAGGTCTGACAGCAGCTATAGGAGAGATAAAATTAACCCTTTGGTTCCAATGGCTACAATGGATCTTATTGCCCACAACAGAGAAGGCATCAAGAATTTCTAGCTCCCAGCCTCATGGGGTTAATGGCAATCTGTTGCTGATTTCCCTGGACAATCAGAGTAGCTAACACTGGGCTTTTTAATGAGCCCCAGAGGACAATGCTGGCACACAAGGCTGTGAAGATCTGGACAAACCAAGGAAAAGTAAAATGAAAACAAACATGGACGTTTATTTTCCTAACTCACCAGTTGCAAACAAAATTTCATTTAATAAACCATGAAATGATTCACAGAGTTTCTGTATATTATTGTTAGAGCAGCTGGGTAATGTAAAAGTTACTTTCCCTCCTCTTTGTTATGCCATCCCATATCCAGTTCTCATCCAAACAAAGCTGTATTTATTTATATGTTAATATATTTATCATCTTTCTCCTTACCATGCTTTTCTGAAATGAGTTTAGTTGTGACTTAAGTCGTCATCGTGTGTAGGTTATCCAACACAGAGCAAAGTCAGAGAATCACTGAGGTTGGAAGAGACATCTGGAGGTCTCTGGTCCAGCCCCCCTCTCTCCCTACTCAAAGCAGAGCCAACTTGGAAATTGCATTAGGTTGCTCCTGATTGAGCATGAAGGAAAAGCTTTTTCTGGTCCTGTAGTGGGGCAGAATTTTTGGTGAACTGGTGAGAAAAAACAGTTATCTGAGTTTCAGTTTGCTTTTTCCCCCCATATCTGAAACATTTGGAATTTACATAAATGTTTTTCAATTATCCTAAGGGAGAAAAATCAGCATGTATTTCCTATATCAGGAAATTATCCCTACTCAGGGGAACACATAAAAAAGTGCTGAATTTGAGCATGTACTTGAGTCCTACTGTGGTAAACAAGCACATGCTTTGAGTTAATCTCCTACTGAAGTACTTTCCTGATTCAGGATGACATACTGCTTGTGAACAATTTTTCTTGTACACATCCTTGATGCATACATAATGCTTTTACCTGAATTTTTACTGATGCCCCCTGTTTTGTTTTTGTTCCTTGATTGGATGAATGTAAACTAGTGGAAAGGGCAATAAATCAAGAGAGATTTCAAGATGGCAGAGAAAACTCTGTCACTGTAAATCTATGAACCAACATGAGATATCTGCAAGACTTTCTGTCTTTCAGTGAACCAAAAATTCTGTCGTGTTAATTCAAGGGTTTCACTTGTTCGTATGTTCACAGAAGTTGTAGTATTTGGTTAAAACTAGTTTGTGGCAAGCTGCTGTGCAGAACGAGTGAATGTCAGCTTTGTCTCACAAGTTTTATAAGGTTGCATTTAATTATGGTAGAACAATTAGTTGCATTCCAACACGATGGGGTTCTTATTTCTTTCAGAACTTCCCTCGCTGCCAAATATGCAAGCACATCCACTTAAAACAATACAATTACTATTGCAATTACCATAGATTTTTTAAAAATAATTTCTAGACTCTTTCAGCCAGCATTTCCAAAACTTCCCTCTAGGAGACGATCAATGGGTGCATTTGTAAGAGCTCTGTGTGCTTGAGAATATGATACTGAATCTAATTGCGTAGTGTTACTGAAACCCATTTCCACACATCTGGGCATATGAGATAGAACATGAGATAGTCCTGTCGTCCCCTTTTAAACACACACTGATCCCACTGGACTGAGAAATGAAGCAGAAGGGAATTGGTGCTATGTGGCAAATTCAGATAAGCATCGTGAAGGCAATAACACCTGCGATTTCATGCACAATGGCAAATGAATGACCAATTAGCAAGAAGGACAGGGTAATGTGGCACTATAATTATGCTCATTAATGGCACTGCAGGATTATATCTCCACTCAGTGGCTTCTATCTTTTGGAAGGGAGTAGAGCACAGCTGAAACGCATCAATTGAAGAGTATTTTAGTAGATAAAAGCAAACTTGGTAGAGGTTTCCAACTTGTAGTCAGTAAACTGATGGAGCTGCATGGACTAAAGACTGGTGAAAGGCAACTGTTGTCAGTAAGTAGGAGCTGCTAGTGGTCTGCAACTTAGAAAGGGGTAGAAGAGTCCAGGCTACTCCATGGATATGGACAAAAGCAACAGGAAAGGACTTGGCTCCTGATCGCCAAGTGCTAGACATGGCGATGGAGGAGCCAGCTCAGCATGGGTCCAGCCACAGCTTTGGCAGCAGAAATACATTTCTTTTTAACCACACAGTTAACAGTCACTTTTGCTACCTCCCTCTGAAAAACCTGAGCAAATTCCACAGGCAGGCAAGACAAGATGGACTGGTGGTTTAATCCAGTTTTATACACTTGCAGGAGCTGACTCACAAAAAGCTTGTACCTAGTCTTTCTGTTTGGCATCACAGCTCACATTGCTGTTTCAGTGGGAAATTGTCCTGTTTGTCAATGAGAGACCTGATCTGCCTGATGGACAGGGATCAAATGATAGGCTGGTGACTCCAGAGACTCTCAAACTCTGTGAAGGAGCAGTGGTAACCTTCCCAATTCTCAGTCAGCCCAAACGACAGCAAGAAAACTTTTCTGTCTCTCCGTGTTCACCTTTGATTTAATTTTTAAACATTTAGTAAACACAATTGTAGGGCTTCTCATTAACTTTGGAATCTTATAGTCATAATTTTTGATACACTACATTACTTACCAATTAGCTTGTCTTGTTCGTTTAAATTTCTTCGCTCATATTTTAATGGGAGCTAATGATGCCTTTGTTGACTTATTTAATGTTATGTAAATGTGGCTATAAACTGTCAAGGGTTTAAAGAGCAGCTCTTTTTTTGCTTACTCGTCAGTTTTCAGAGAATGTTTGGCATTCTCACAATCTGCACACATCACCCTGATGAATAGGAGTAACTAAGAAGGCAAATAATAATAATTTTGTAAGATAAGCAGCAAAAAGTATTCGGTGTAAAATTTGACTTATTTTTCCTGATGATTACTCTTTCTTTCTTCTTCTTTTTTTTTTGTTTTTTTGTTTTTGTTTTGTTTCATGGAGCCTAAGGGAACTTTGTAGCAGCTCATCTAGTTTATCATTATATTAAGAAACTGTTAAACATAGGTGAATGTTTAGATTCTACCATGCTCTTGTTGCTGGCTCATGAGGACACCTTGTTTAATTTTGCTTCACAGAAGAGACCCTCTCATGTGTGGTTGTACAAGGACTTTTAATTAATACTTTCAATTAATACTTCATGTTAAACTGAGATACAAACACATACGTATAGGTGTATATGGAAAATACAAACATATATGTATATATGACACACACGCATACATTTGTGCAACAGATAAATTTAGTTACCTCTACCAAAAAAAAATCCTTATTTAAAAAAGCATTGACTCTTGCACATATCTCTGACATTTAGCCCTCTGAAGAAAGCAATGCAGCTTATTCAATATCCCCTTTCTTCTCTACAACTCAGGACTGCTTCCCTTTGTCTCCTTTCCACCATGCTTTACTGGCTACCAAAGGTCAGCCAAAGGCGATTCTTAGAGACTTAGAGAGGAGCAGCCAGTGCAGCTGGTATTTGGTTACAATTACACTATTGCATGTACGAGCTACTCTGATTGCTAATGAGTAGAAGAAGGTGGGGAGAAGGGAGGCTTGTGAAACTCTTCAGCAAGAAGTTGGTAACCAGTTGAGTATTGGTTTCTCAAATCTGATGATAATGCTTTGAAAATGCACTTCAAACATATCGTAGAAAATTTAAATATTTAAATATTCATTTATTCTAATTTTCTTTTTGATAGGTACCAACCACGAGGCATACATTTCAGCAACTGTGAAGTTCTACAGTACACTGTCTATCAATGTGGATTTTAGCACAATTCACTGTAAATTAGGGAGTGATTTTCAGCTTCTTATCAATGTTTCACAAACTCCTTTAGTTCGATATTTAACAATTGGGGGCTGAGAAGGAACAATTCAAACAATGAATGAACAAGTTTTACCTGCTACTGCTATATAGATCTATTCTAAAGGTTGGTGAGCATGTGGCTGTCTTTCTCTAGAACAGATGCTATTTTTACCAGTGTGGACCTACACAGGTGTAAAAGTGTATTCATCATAAATTGTTAAAAAATCTTCAGGGATTTGACTTCAAAAAATAAAAGTCAAGCTCACATGGCATTCAAATGATCTATACATTTTATATGATGCATATAAAATCAAAATGCAATATTTTGTTGTTGAGGTGTCCCCCACATTATGCTGTCAAGACTTGAATGATTCCTACTCTAGTAGTCATCTAATAATGAAAGTAATATTAGCATATTAAATTTGGCATACCATAACTGCTAGAGAAACAAGTTTAGTGCAAGAGATGTCAGTGATATTATAATAATGCTATCTTTGATTCCCAGTAAATTGTTTCTTGGATTTTTGCTTTCTTATGACAATTGTTAACTCTTTTATATGCATTTTCAAACTTCCACACTGCTTTTTTTTAAGGACGTTGTTCTGCTGAAAGCATACTTCACTTTTTTACTTAGTATGACAAATGACAAATATATCTGCATATTTTAGTAGCAGAAATGTGGACATATGTGTGTATTCTTGCCTTTGATTAATTTTTTGGTGCTAGATGAGTTCAAAAGCTCATGTCAAATGCACGGTGGTGCTATTAGTTTCACTGGTATGAAGTTTACTTTAACAGTATCCATTTGCAGAAGACACAGTACTCATCACGAGGAGGTTTTGAAGCTCATTCCAAATGAGTGATGCTGAATCCTTTATGTCATATCCCAGTGCTGTCCATACCAAAAATGTTGAAAATTCTTAAATCCTCTCTGGCATAATGAAACTTTCTAAGATGTGTTGTTCTATTTAAGTTTCCCATAAACGCAATAGGAGCGATGTCGGTATGAAGTTCAGTTCTGTAATTACTGGGAACTATCATCTTGTACCGTTCACTGTCTTTTATTTGTGTAACACAGACACGGTGTATGTCACATGTCCTTAGCATCATTCCACTTTCACTTCCTTACAAACCCATTGCTTTCTAAGAAGTTTCGCTCTTGAAAGGTGGCTTTTTGGGACTACATAATCAGCATAAAGTTCTTTGAGACATGAGAAAATATCTGAGCAGACTGCAAAACATGAGTGCCTTGTAAAAAGAATGCTATTACAATGAGCCACCTATATTTGACATTTCAAAAATATTTCTCTCTCTCCTCTTTTTTTTTATAATCCAGAATTTGTTGAGTGTATGAAAAGAGTTTTTTTTTCATAAAACACCTTTCTCTCATAATAAGCAGATAATAAACTCTATGAAGGTTACTATTGTGATTTCTTGGTCTGAAATCTCATTGATAAAGGTGAAAGAAGGATGCTTAGATATTTCTTCTTGAAGGATATTTATTAATCTCTGTGTTTACTGGAAACAGATGTTAGAATTACTGTTTCTTGCTCCCAGATTAAATCCATTCTGCCTGTCTCAGCTGCTTAGATGTCGCTGGCAGAACATTATATAGTTTTGGAAAAAATGGAGTCCCAGTGCATGGTGGGGGGAAATCAAGTTTATTTAGCCCACAGTTAGATGGAAAATTATTAGGGCTGTGACTGAACATGCAGATTTCACAAGGTCCGAAAAGTTAACCTAAATTCAGATCAGTCTCCAAGCTTTTGCTTCTTCTTCAAGAAGCTTGATCTAAAGTGTCTTAATCTCTGGGGTTTTCAAAGTAGAGCAGAAAAGCCTTATGAAAACAGGGTTCTGTTACCAAACTACTTCTAGCTGCTCCAGCTGAGGTTGAAAGTTAGGAAATAACAAATTCATCTGGAAGCTTTGTTGTCAGACTAGTATCACTGTATCATGCTTCTCTTCAAAGCGAGGGGTGAAAGTGTGCAGACAAGGCCTCTGATGACCAAGAAGGTGCACCACAGATCAGAAAAACTACAGACATTGCAGCCTATTTAGGTTACTCACTGGGACTAACCACGCCTTTTGTGCTGAGATTGCCTTATGTGTGCTGTGTAGGTCCATTAGCAGTCAGCCAGAGGGAGGGAGGGAGAAGGTTGTATTTTCTTGCAGGCAAGTAGAGGTAAGGGTATTTTGTAATCACACACTCAAAGGACAGAGATAAAAAGACTAAAAAAAAATAATCCACAACTTCTACTGTAAGTAAAAAAAAAAAAAGCCTCCTTCTTTACTTTTTCCTTCCTTTATTTATTATACTTCATCACAGAATTCACTTGTTTAACAATATTCATTAATTAAATTTTGCAAGGATTAGGCACTTGTGCCTTACCAGAGCTAGAAACACCCTGTGATTTTAAAATGAGTTGTGTTCAGAATATACTAGAAAGCCACTATTTGATCTAACTTCTAATATAGCAAAATGCAGCTGAGATTTGCAACAGGCCAGTACACTTCAGACCCAGCCCTGCTTAGCCCACTCCATCTGCAGTTGCTGGCAAGCGAAAGCAGAGGCCATTAAGAAAGCTAATGCTTAGCCATTTTTGTTGATGGATTCAGCGCTAGAACAATATTTTGCAGGGAAGCTGGACAAAAATGCTGTTAGTTCTCATTAGAGATGGAAGAACTTTGTGAAGCTAGAGGTTTTTGCAAATCAATCATATTGCTTTTTAGGTACGCAAACCGAGTCTGACTTCACAAACCATTTTTTTTTCCTGTCACTGAATTCTCAGGAGGTTTCCCCCTCCCCACACCACTGATGATTAATAAAAAGGGAAAAAAAAATCCAAATGTTTTTTCTAGCTCAGGGGAAACCTATTCCGTGTGTTAGCAACAGTAATGCCCACCCTTTAAAAAGGTAGACCTTGCAGAAAATAGGATAGGCTCTCTCACTGTTTCTTTTACTTCTGCTTTTCTCAATTATGTTTTTAATTCTCTCTTTCTATTCCTTTGTGATCACTCTCTGTTCCCAGTTGTGTGCTAGACCAGCTCCTCTCCTTTGCACCCATGCTTTCCTCACTCATAAATAAATTACCCATTGAGATTTCCATTTGAGTCCAATTTCCAGTTCCATTTTTTCATACAAAATGAGTCTGTGTGTTTACTAAATCTTATGGGTCGTTAAGTGCCATTGTAATAAGACCTTCGTGGATAATGTACATATATTCTAGAAGCCCATCATGCTGTTATTATAGCTGAGTACCCAAGCCTCCAGTAAGAGGAAACTCAAGATGCAGGAGAGGGAAGGGGTAAACACCAGACAGATTTACTGGGGGGCTAACAGGCCTTTGGAGCCCGTAATACTCCTCATCTTTGCAGTGCTGGCAGCTCCATACTCCCAGCAGCTTCTCTCTGGCTGCTTGGTCCCATCAGCTAAATGCAGCTGACTGGCCCGTGACCAATACATCTGGCACAGAAGTTGCTGGAGCAGAGAAAGTGCAGCAAATGCCTCTTTTCCTCCTCTCTCTGGACCCTCGCCTCCAACTTGGCTGAGCATTTCTTCCCAGAGGGAAGCGTGCTTGCCCCTAGCATATCACCGGCTGGCTTCATGCCATCCTCTGGGCATGAGCTTTGCATACCTGACCCAAAAGGTGAGCATATGGGCAGGATGGGGAGGTGGAGAAGGGTGGACATGTTCTTTCATGATGTGTTGGGATCATGGCCATGCAGACAAACAGCCCCTTGTCTGCTTCCATCAGGGAATAACCCTGCCCACCTTATTGCACAGATCTCACGTCTTGTGCACTAAGCCCTATGCGTGGTTGCTCCTGGCATACTGATGCAATACACATCCTGCACCATGATGACACCAAGAACAAATCATTGGATGGGGGGTTAGAACATGCTTCAGCTTTGAAAAACATGCCATTAAATATTTATTCTAAGTGTATCTGTACCATTGAGTGATTAAACCTTCTCCATTATTCACAGCAATAGATCCACATATCATAATGATGTGCCGTCTTTTGAGTATTAAATACCATCTCCAAGTTGCTGTTTGAGTTTTTTTCTCCCTCTTGTAAAAAATTCTGAGCTATAACAGTCTGTTTCTTACTGAATGAGTTGCTGCTCATAAGTGAGCAATCAGCATTACCTAAATAAATGAAATATTCTTTAGGGCTCAACAAAATGCTTGTTAGGTTGAAACTAATCTGTAGGAAATGAATGGTGTTTGTTAGTCTTTGAGAACACAGAAGAGATTCAGTTCGTGTTAGTATTTCCAATAGTGCCAGCATAAATGGGCAAGTCTCTAAGATACAGAGCTTGTTATTGCTATCAGATGAGGGGTGGAAGGGAATGTGGCATTATGTAATTCAGAATTATTATTTAACATGGAAATAGACAGACTGCAGAACGCTCTCAGGAAATCTAGTTAAAATGTACCATAGATGCTCTTTAGCTGCAGAAGAAACAGTCCTGTGTGCCGGGGACTCCCAGGATGCTGCAAACTCAAATTGCTCCACTAAAGTCTGTGGAAGCCACTTGGACTCAGCACCCTTGAAAAATCAATCCAAAATGTGATTTACTGAGTGACTGTTCTGTTTCATGTTGTGTGTTTTTCATTATCGTTTTTGCAAGCAAAGGCAGGCTGATAGGAGTCGTTCTCTTGAGGATCATGAAAAGAGAATGTTCTTTGATAGCAAAGCTGGCCTGCACTGCCACTGCCACAGAACTTTGAGAAAGCTGCACCACTTTCAAACCTCATAATTTCCCAGAGACCTCCATGCAGTTTTATCATAAAACTTTTGATTGAAAACATGCAACATCTTTCACTCTGCTCCACAGCCCATCTTCGGCCCTTTAAATGTAGCTTGAACCACCACTCACCCAGAAAGTGCTGTTCAGAAACAGGCAGTGAACCTGCTGGCTTCACTCTCACCTTCCTTCCACCAGCATGGTGGTTTCTACATTGCTTCATATTTCATGTTCTGTGTTTCTTTTATATCCAAAATATCTTCTTGATAGAAACAGGCAACTTCATATTTTTGGCCATTCAGAGATCTGATTCCCCACTGGACTTTTCAAGCAGTAGTGAGGGGAGAGGTGGTCCAGTACTATGAGTCAGGGGATAGTCTTGCTTGACAAGAGCCTCCTGTTGGACCTTGGCAAGTCATTTAGGCCGAAATAAAGGTAAAGGGTAACGTGAGCCAGGTAAGCTGCTCTTTGGAGCTGCTGCTTGCAAAGTGACTAGCAAGGAAGTTGCCTAAATCAGATGTTTAAAGTTAGACTTCTGGAGATGAACCCCACCTTCAGTAATTAGGAGATGGCAGCTGGAGACCTGGACTGGTTTCTGACTCTTTGCTGGGGTGAAAGGATCCATTTTCCACCATCAGTCCCTATCTGCAGCTCTGAGCCAAGATATTTTCAGTTATAAACTTTTAGGTACAAAAGCAATTTGCAACTTAGAGGGGAAAAGACCTGACATTTTAAAGGCAAACTATCAACTAAAATAAAGTGAAAGGATTATTATGTGCATATGAAGGATGGGGAATAAATGAGATATTTGTAATTTGACATATACAGATTGTTCATGGAAAAATGATTGCTATGAGTAACATGAAAATTAGCATCATTCTGCACTTTGGCATGCTCATGCTTTTGCGTCTATCCTTACAGCTTGCTCCTGTAGTATGACCACCTCAGTAGTGCCTGAAGTTTCTCTTACTCTCTCTTTTTGAGGATACTTCTTTTGGACTTGTGAAGTCATTAGGTTATGCTAGGTAGCACAGTTCTTGATAAAGAAGGCTCAGAACTGATCTGAAACCTTAAAAAGGTTTCTGTCATTGTGAAAAGCTTGAAAATTCTGTTAGCAGAATTTCTTAATGACCAAGCAGGTCATGGACCAAGGCTCCTTTCCTTGACCTCAGATCTGTAACAATTTAAAATGAACACTGGTGTCTCCAAAGCTTGGCAGTATAGGGTCAGCATTTAGCAAGGTCTTATCTACCGTCAAAGCCAAACTGAGACATGTCCTTGCATGCTTTGTTGGGAATAGAGCCTTCAGAGGTGTCATTATAGTCCCAGACTAACAGCTCTCTCTTTCCCAGACGTGCTAATTTCCACCATCAGTCTGTCCCTCAAAATAAACATGTAGCATGTTTCTTAAACAGGACCATGCTAGAAAGAGGATGAAAAACCTCAGAGGAGGGAGGTTTGAAAAAGTACCGTTATTAGGGGGTCGAAGTCAAAGAAAAATAGAGCTGCATTGTCTCGAACAGTGTGTTTGTGTGAAGAACTTCTGGCACTGTTTAGTTTTGGTTTGCTATCTGCCATTGACTGTCACATTTCACAAGTTAAGAAACATGTTATTTCTTTGTTTATTTTGTCAGTCTTAGATAGTCTCTGGAGGGAAATTATATCACTCTTTCAGTGGAATAGATTTAATTTGTTTGTGTCTTGTTGTCTATAGCATCTATCTAACTACTTATCTCTGAAGTTACCTCTCAGTCAAAGGTTTTCTGTTTTGTTCACATTTTAACAGGAGGGAATTTGCACTTGATTGCTTCGAACACTTTCTAAGTTTGGTCAGCTATCTATGTATTTATTTTTCTGTTCTAGTGAGAGAAAATGGGAATTTAAAATGTATGGAACTAGCAGAGGTTTAGCTGCGATTTGTTTCTAATGTAGAGGAAAATTGCCCAAGTAATCTTATCCCATTCATACAACTAATATGGCTATGAGGCTCTGATGTGTTGAACAGTAAACACCATGCAACATACCCTTAAGAACTGTGGCTTAAAAGATTTCTTATTTTCCATCACACGGTTCTAGCTTTCGATGAATAAATATCAGGTCCTGCTTGCATTAACATCCATAGGAGTTTTCATAGGTTTAAATGGGAGTAATATAAGTTCCTAGTTCCTAGTTCATAAGAACATTTTATAAAAATGATAGTTATAACGCATTATGGAGTTAAATGGTACCACTGGGTAGCTATGTGAGGAAAAATATTTTTGATGCAAGGAGGCTACAACAGCCAATTCAGATTGAGAATACATAAACCCACTATCAACATTTGGGCAAGGGATGTCATGCATTCTCCAACAGATGAGGACTTGAAATCCAGAATACATTTTTACTATATTCTCCAAAAAACAAAAATTGAGATACCCATGCAGAGAAATTCTCTGACCTGTGTGATACAGAAACATTTTAGATGAATATGACAATTTGTTTGGGCTTAATATCTATGGGTCAGCTCACTCACACCTTCACCAAGCAACGTGATCTTTGAGCAAATTTATATATATGTGCATATATATGTATGCATCAAAATCCCTAAGGGCTAAGATTGGAGAAGATATAGAAAAACATGGGGGGAAAAAGCATTACATGTGTCACCTTCGGTACCAAACCATAGAAGTCAAATCTTGTCCCGTTATCATCATTAATGAAGTTTTCATCTGCCACACATTTAAATATTTTAATCTATTTAATCAAAGTCTGTGTGAAGCACATAGGGCTAGGTTTGAATCCAGTCTTTGCAGAATTTTAGTGACTCTCTCCTAATCTTTCTGAATCAAAATGTGACATTTGGCTATGGTATTTCACACCCGACACAAAGCACATTATTAAGTGGCAATTTCATACATTGTCTTGCAGGACATTCAATAGATCAAAACTCATACACTGCATCATTATTTTGCTACGGTGTGAGGAATTAATAGGTGCCTAACCTGGGACTTTTTAGAAAGGGTTGGTTTAGGCACTATCCTCACTGTATTTTATATTAATCTTCTGTAAAATTCTTCCCTGAATATACAAAATATTAAAAGTTACTCATTTATCTGATGAAATCTACACATCATTTGGCTGCAATTCTATTTCTTATGTGCCATGTGTTTCTTCTTTGCAACATCCCCACTGTTCCTTTGTAACTTCTCCAGATTCAGTGGTTGTTGAATTTAGATTCTTCTCTGGGCTGTTAATGAGTATATCGATTAATACTGGCTGCAGTATCAATCCCTGTGGGAGACCAATTGATACTTCTTTCTCTTTTGACATAAACTCATTGGTGATAACTCATTGGTTCCTAGCTGTTGGATAGATTTTTGTCTACATTATTTTATTTTTATGCAGGCTATGCAACTTCAGCTTTCCTATTGAGTTTGTGTGTAGCACTAAACTAACAATTTACTAAAAATCCAACTATGTTTTGTCTGCCTTAATTAATTAAATTCTCAGTATAATTGGGCCTGAGCTTCCTTTCACAGACCTGTACCAGCTATTGCATGGTTCCACATAATCTTCACCATTTCTCTCAGGTTTTGTTTCTATAGAAACATGGGATAGTTTAGGTTGGAAGGGACTACAGAGGTCACCTGGTCTCAGCCCCTGCTCAAAGTGGACTCTATTAGATCAGGTTGCTCAGGGCTGTGTCAAGTCTTCAGCAACTCCAGCGATGGGGATTACACAAGCTCTCCTGTATTTGATCACTTTCATGGTTAAAAAAATCCACCCTTCCCTGTATTTTATATTCCTTCTATTGTTCCAGCTTGCATCCATTGACTCCTGTCTTATTGCTGTGTACCTCCAAGAGGCATCTGTCTTGTCTGTAGCAGGCAGTTGCAGGCAGCAATACAGTCTCCCTTTCATCTTCTCACCTTCAGGCTGAGCAAGTCTATCTCCCTCAAAACTTGCTCAGCTCCAGCACTCAACCAAACTTATGGTCTCTCTGGGGCTTGCTCCAGTATGTCCCTGCCACTGCCATAACTGAAAACCCCAAACTGGACAAAGCACTACAGATGTGATCTCACAAATGCCAAACAGAAAGGAGCACATCCCTAGACCTACTGGCTGCTCTCTTGCTAATACAGCCCAGGATGTGGCTGGCTTGCTTTGCTGCTTCCTAGAGAGTCAGCCTGCAGTCTGTATCAGTCTGTATTTCATCCGTGATATCAAGACTTTGCATTTGGTTTTGCTGAACTTCATAAGGTTTCTCCCAGCCCATTTCTCCAGCCTGCCCAGATCCCTCTGAAGGGTCTTCCTGCCACCTGGCATATTGACTGCTCCCCCTGCTATTTGGTGTCATCTACAAACTTGCTGAGCATGCACTCCATCCCATCATCAGGTCGTTAACGAAGACATTAAGCAGTATTGGTCCCAATACTTTTGGGACTAATTGGTCCCAAATGATCCCTGAGGGATGCCACTTCTTACTGGCCATTTTACCTAGAAGCATGGGAGCTAATTGACCTCTCATGGTGGTAAGAACTAATGGTAGGAGACAGGCACAGTGGACAGAGATCCAACCTCACTGGCATTGACATGTGAATGAGAAATTGTGATATTTCTCAGCTGAAAGCACTCAGGGTCTGCCCGGAGATTTGGGATGAGGCTCCTAGCTGACAGCTGAATCTCAGAACAGCCAGGTATTTTGGGGGAGACAAAATTAATGCTGCCTTGAAGGGCAGATTTAATACTCAAACAATTTAGCAGATCTGTGATTCTTTAGATTTGGCATTTCATGGCATTATCACATACCAGTTCCAGCTCCCTAACTGATGGGCAACAGATAGAGGAGAGGCTGTTGCCATTTGTTGAAGGCAGCGTGGACACAGCCCAGGGGTATCCATGCTACAGACAAAGTTCACATTTCAAGTTTTATGTGGACCCACACACACTGGGACAATGGAATGGATCCACCAGATCAAAGGACTATCCAAGACATCCCTGCTTTCCACTGCAAGTGCAAGATTTCCTCCTGGACCTGTTGCCATATCAAGCACGCTCAGCACAGCTTACTTAACTATTTGCTCACTTTGGAGGTTGTGATCTTACTCCTTAACCAGCTGTCTTCTTAAGTGATGAGGATGTGGGAAAAGAGCCCCTTCTTAATAGCTCTGACACAATAAACATTCAGCTCCAGTAACTGAGGCCCTGGTTCACTTACTGGGAGGAGTGCTTAAGCAAATTATATCTCAACGGAATCAATAGGACTTTGGCACATGCTGAATGTTTAAGCACGTGCTGAAGTGTTTACTATTCAGCCCTTCATTTAGTTCCCATTTAATTAAACAGGATCTGATTCTCAACAGAAGTAAATCACTGGAGTTTCTCCCAAAGGAGTTTTCCCAGTTTGCAATAATTGAGGAGTTGATCTAATGTCCCAACTCTACTTCTTTTTTCGAACATCTAGGTACCTATCTATCTGTCTGTCTATCTACCAAACCTATGTTATTTTTACCTCCTAAGTGATAAACTATTCAAAGCAGAGGTGCTGTCAGAAACAGCCCAGAGGGACACAGGTCTCATTAGTTACAAATGAAGTTCTGAGTCTTTGGTAAATGAAATGAAACTTTTCTGATATTATTGTTGTTTGAGTCTAAGTTGATATAAGCATCTCTGCTTCTCCTAATACAGGCAAGGATTTCTTTGGAAGTTTAGTGCTTCCACTCCAGATAAAAGCAAGTCATTTGCTTCTTTCATCATGTCACTACTAATTTCCAAACAGTCAAAGCTGCTGCTAATTTATTTACTGAACACTGAAGCCCTGTTAGCAGGGGCTGCTACTGAAACTGCTTTCTGGCCTTCGGCTTTTGTTTGTTGACAGCCTGATTTCCCAGTAGGCCATTTCCACCTGTGTTTCTGTTGTTTTTAGTGCATGTCTTTCTTTCTTCTTCCCAGTGACTGTCTCCCAAATGGCTCCTGAAGGCTTTTCTCATCTTCCCTCACTCTCTCATCCCCTTCTCCCTCCCAGCTGCAAGGACTCTCAGCTCTGCTTTCAGTCATTCTGCAGTTAGTGGTTGTCTACACTGCTGAGCTCCCATGGGGCACTAATTTTTGTTTCAAGGACAAGATTCAAAAGAGTTTGCTACACACAGGTTGCAGGGTGCACCTTCAGATGTGCCTTCAAATAGACTTTGGAGATTTGAATATATGAGCTCCTGAAAATCAGTTTTTAAATTGCAAGGGAGGCCTATTAAGTGCTGTAAAAAAAATTTTTTTTTGCTTTTCTATTTTAAAAGCTGCATTAAAAAAGCGTTGGGTTTTTTTCCTTCCTCTCTTCCATGACATTGGGTGGAAATAGAAATTAGGAGACTGCCTTTTCCCTTTAACTTCATGCATATCAAAGGAAGAGAGATGACAGGATAAAGTGATTCAGAGAGTGGCCAGCAGACTCTGTATCTGGAAGAGCTAGTGAAGAAAGATATTGAGATGTTGCAATGGTTTCTTTGCAACAGCTCAGTGTGCCAGGAGCTTTAAGTGTCCAAGAAATGTTCTCAGATGATTTCCATGAATTGAAAAATTGAAAGCAGCTTTAAGGACTTATTTATTAAGATATTCTTTTAAATTTGCTACTTAGAATTATCTAGCCTTCTTGTGCATGAGTATATGTGCATTTCTTGATATGCACTTCACTTCATACATAACTTCTGGTTTACATTTACTTTATCTCAACCCCAACAACCTGTGTAAATCTTTCTGAGGTCCATTATGAGAAGATTCAGAACTAATACTGGTATACTGGGCTTCAAAAAATTTCCTTTGCTTGCATGTTAATTTCAGTGGGATTTTACGATTACAGTTTTGCTTGAAGACTTGGTTTCTAATGAGTCCATAAAACTCAAGACACAACTACTTACAGAAGATAAGTAGTAGGCTTAAACTAGGAACTGCATCTTGAGCAGCACCTTCTAGTTAAAACTGCTGGGCCCTTGATTTCTCAAACTGGATATTCACATCTAGTGGGTACTTTGGAATTTTTTTTCTTCTTTGCCTCAGTTTCCCATTTGTAAAACAGAGGTAGTAAGACTATCTGACCCCAAACATGCACTGCGAAATTGTTCAGAAATAAATATTGAAGGCAAAATTTTCAAAACAGTACTTAAAGCAGAGTTTGAGGAGTACAGAGTAAACCTCCAGTGTCCAAAGAAATGTGTTTTGCAAGGAGGTCATGCAGAACTAGAAGCTAGGCATTCAAGCTATAATCTACGGACCTTGAGTAAGTCTCTTAGCTGCTGCGTCTCTCCATTTCCCAATAATATTGCAATAAGACTAATATTTACTTACCTCACAGTCACATAGTCAGAATGAATTAATGTTTATAAAGTACTTAGAAGTCCTTGGATGAATGGTCTCACAGAAGTGCTAAGCAGAGCATGCATTGTCATTTCCTTGTAGATAAACACATGTAATTTACATGGGTGTACAGAGCTGTTCACACACACGTATGCAATGTCTCGGTGCACTCAGTCTAGCACTGGATATAAGAACAAACCCAACAGTCCTTGACAATTCATGTCTTTTGCTTTGAAATGAGCATATTTTCTTTGAGAACAGAGCTTATCATGTAATCTCCAATGAAAGTTATGTTCTGCCTTTTTACAGTTGCCATGATGCAAATGTCATTTGTACTCTCCTTCTTTATGAAAGTTAACAGTTATTTAAGAGATCAAAGTTAATTATCACTAAGGAGATCATTTTTACCTATCAACCCACTTTTATAACCCCACTATCACAAGTAGAAGCTTTATGCTAATCAGTTTTCTAATTTCCATAAATTACTGATAGAATTACTTTTTTTTTTTTTCCTTTTCAGCATGAAAGTAGATCTGTTGGTGAAAGCTCTTGAGAGGTAAAAAGACAGAGAGAAAATGAGGTAAGGTGTATTTTCAAGAGTTCACCAGCTGAATGTGGTACCAAGAAAATAAAATCCAAATCATTAGTTTCATCGCATCACAAAACTTGTAGATGCTACAGCTTCCCTGCACTGCAGAAATCTGATGCACACACATTGTTTCAATTTAACATGGTGATAGGAATGGAATCGAACGTGAGGATCACTGTGTGACCCTATTACATGTGAAGTGTCTCTATTAGAGCTGCAAAGACAGCATGCCAGAGGAGCTGAAGTGCGTTGATAGAAACAAACAGATATACCTTTTTAAAAGCAGCAGTCAGAAACTCCGCAGTGTGATCCAAGTGTGTTCTGCTGGAGAGGGCAAGATAGTCTATCCTAGTGGAAGATGATATTAAGAAAGAGAAAGAAACCCCTTCCACTCCATCACAGCACTTTCTGTATAGTGAGCTTGCCGAATGGAAGCTGCTACTGTGGAAGTTGTTACTGCTGTGACTGACAGCTGCTGTAAAATAACCCCAGCTACAGCATGGAAGGAACAATAAGGAATCAAAATGAAACAGATGCAGATATTTTGTGTATCCCCTTGGTCTAAAAGTTGAGTAAAATAATTTCTTAGTAATTAACAAGTTTGCTGCTATGCTGCTCCAGCCTTTTAGACTGATGCTGATGAATTCCAGCATAAATTAAATAATCTCTAACAGAGAGTTAACAACCTAGAGCTCAAGTTGTACCCATGCATCATGTGAACCACACCATACTTTTGGAGCTTCATTCTGAGTTGGTAACAGAGCAATTCATCTTCCAGTGTGCATCAGTAAATTTCTGCTTGACCACTGCTCTCTAGAATAAGGAGGGGCCTGGGCTGTCATTTTGATAATATTAAAGTACAATGCCTTCTGTCATAGCCATTGTACCAGTGACATTTTCTACAGCATCCCTCTTCAGCCAACTGAAGAGCTCAGCTGTTGGTCTGTCAAGTGCTTGAAGCACTTTCTTTTTCCCCAGGTCTAAGAAGAGCCCAGCAATAAGGTAAAGCCCAAAGAGAGCAGGGTCAGTGCCACAACCCCTCTCTCTGCCATAGGCATCCCACATCCTTCAGAGCACTGTCTGTGCATCCCTGCAACCCAGATGGGCCTCCAGAGCTAAATGTAAGGGGCACCTGAACACACCCCAGGAACAGGCAGGCACAAAGGAAATAAAAAGAACCTTAACATCCCCCTGGCTGTGAGTTTTTGTTCCCCTGCTTAGAGAAAAGCAACTCAAAATCTTTTGGTTTTTTATTCCTTGACCTTCCCCTCTCCTGCACACACACACCTATTTGTCTTGAAATGCATGAGCCGTCCCATTGAAGCTGGCAGGACTCTTCTGGTGCTTCAAGCAAAGCATGCATATGCCTGGATCAAGTTGCTATTTACAGAAAACTCCTTTTGAATTGGCTTTTGATGATACACCTCTGTCAGAGAGTTGTTCCTTATTGCACCTGTGGACAGTGAGGAACAGTGTGACTTGTTCCATGTGAGAAGGATGGCAAAAGATTGCAAATATAACCTTTACCATTACAAACCTTTTAAAATTGTCATGTACTGCATCGAACTGTGTATTTGTGGTTGAAAGGGAACATAAACTATGATGCAGAATACTAAAGGATTTAGAAAACGTAACCTTTGTGCATATGGTTTGGTTTTTATTATCCCATTTATTTATTCTGCTGGATATCTGTAGGATAATATGATCAATGAGTTGGAATCCTTCTTGTTTCTACCAACAACAAATCAAACCATTAATAGGCCAATAAAACCCCAGGATTTGGAGAGAAGGGAGGAGGGGAAGTAATTGCATTGTTCTGATGCTAACGAGGCACATCTATCTTGAAATAACTGATTAAAGCTGCTGTTGACACAAGGCCTTTGCACAAAAAAAGCGTGTTGCTAATGTACAAGGTGTGTAATGCTGGGGTATGGGAAGGTGAAGTCACAGTGGCTGCTCTGCATTTGCTGCATGTTCCGTGCAAGTGGGATGTGGGAAGCACCTCTGTCCAGGGGGATTTCATCCTGCTTAACCCTTTCTATAGACCACAGTGCCAGGCTCGCAGCGTGGTGGGTCAGGAGCATGCAAGGTTCATGGGGCATGTTGTACAGCTGATAAATAGTTCCAGAGATGTATGATTGCATAATGATAGCCACATTCATTCACCTGCCTATCAAAAGCGATGCATTAAAGTTTGAGCTCTCTTCCCTTGGGTCTACGAAGAGATATTTGAGTGTTAGCTTATAGTCTTTAACATTCCTCCTAACAGTGGGCTAAGTGCAGTGGGGTTAAACAGAGTCCCTTTTGCTTGGTAATCCATTAGCTAATGGGTGTGTAAGCCCATCAATTTTCTGTTTATTCCATAACCCCATTAGGGTACACCTGCTGTGCATAAAAAATGCACCTGACAAATCAGAGTGATAGTTGAAATAAAATAAATATCAAGTGTTGTTATAGCTGATCCATTGTGTTTAAAGCAGAAAGGACATAACAGTGATTTGTGAGGGCAGAACTAAATAGCATGTGCTGGCTCATGGTAGCTTGAGCAGGTAGATATAAATCCCCCTGCAATTCAGCCAGTTCACCTGTAGACTCCAGCGCTCGACTGCCTTTCCCCAGCCCCATGAGCCCCTCTGGAGGATTGGAGTTCACCTTCAAATGCTGTCTCCAAGCACCTTCCAGAAAGCCACAGTGCTGCTAAGTGATAAATTAATTATTTGGGGGAGGAAGGGTGAGAGCTCACAGGCTGCTCTCCCACAAAGGCAGCCAGAAGCATCAACTCTGTCTTTGATACCAGGCCATTTGTTTTGTCACCTCATAGGCTTTATTTATTTATTTATCTTACAGCTGGCCTTGTGATTAAAACTGTTGAAACAGCTGGTAGCTGGTAGCAACTTTCATTGTGCTATTTCCTGATGTCAATCAGGCAACTGCAGAGCTGCAGCCACCGTGGGAGCCATGATGGGAGTTGCCCTGTGTTGCGATACTGGAGCTGGGAGAGAGGCACCAGCATCCCTGGCTGTCCCTGACCCCTCCAGCAACCACAGTCCCCATTGCACAAGGAGAAAATAAAGGAATAACAGCAATGAACCTGCGTAACTTGTTGCCAAAAGCCATTACTGAACTTAAGAGATTATTGGAAAATTGAGTAAAATGGAGATTTTATGTTTTAAAAAAAGAAAAAGAACACCCTCACCACCAGCTGGGGAGGCTGATGACAATAAGATGAGCAAGGCATTTCGTTCAAGGTGGCCCGTCCATTGTGGAAAACTCCCTTGTGCAAATGAATGGGCTTGGAACGAGCCAATCTTAGGCTTTATGGACAGCAGCTGGATGCCCTCTGCCATTGGGGTGCTGAGCAGTGGGGTGCTGGGTAGCCTGGCCAGGGAGAGCAAACGGAGAACATGAGCAAGAGTCACTAGCACGTGGGATAGCAGAGGATCGAGAAGCCTTGAAGTCTCTGTGGTTGGAGAAGCATGCATAGAAAGCCTCTCAGGTTGAAGAAAGCTTAGGACCAAGTGTCTTGTGTCTAACCTCTGGTGTGAAGGAGATTGTGACCACAGACATTGTTATTCCTTTTGCTGTTGAAGAAAACAAATGTTGTGCAGGCTTTCTGCAATCACATCAGGCACCTCAGTGCTGGGCACGCTGGCTGTGACAGGCCTGCTCAGGGTCACTAAATCCATAGTTTAGCAAGCTGAAGAGCTCAGCTTGCATTTAAAAAGAAAAAAAAAAAGAGGGTGAGAGAAGGAGAGACCAGGTCAACCCAGCCCAGCAATGGAGCCAGCAAATTTCCCAAACGCTCATTTTGGGTAAGGGGGTGGAGAGGGGACTTGGGAATCTGGCCTGGGTTGCCCCACTCCATAGCTCGCAAGCACTGCCAATGGGCTAAGGAGCAGTGATGAATCAAACAAAGCAGGTCACTGCTGTTGGGTTGCATTATCTACAGGCTTTGGCATTTTCCAGCTGAATGCTTGCCTCTTCTTCCTTCCAGGCCCACTGCTGCTATTATTTTTACATCATGACTGTTGAGGAGCATATCATTCACAACATACCTATCACAAAGAGATTCCTTCTTAAATGCTTAGGGAGATAGAGGGCTACAAACCCTGGGAAATCAGCTACGCTTAATATATTATGTAGAAGTTCTGTAATCATTATTGAACTAAAGTGCATTGAGTAAGTGGATAAAATCAGTCCCACTGTAGCATAAGTCTCCAGAGAGCACAGATAAAAATGCCTCGCACTTAAGTAGAAAAAGGTAACAAAATATTTCCAGTCCCAGCAACTGCATTTTCCCCTCTATATAAATAGGGAACCCTCAGGAGAAGGCAATGATGCAGCAGAGGTTGAAGGCAAAGTTAATGGTGGCGAAGTGGGGGAGCGAGGCAGTGCCTGGGGCAGGCTGACGGTGAGCAATGTGAGCAATGTGAGTAATGCTCCGTCTTAGAGAGGCTGAAGGCAGAGACCTTCGTGACAGGGGCGGTGGGCAGGACCAGTGCAAAGCTGGTAGGGACAGTGTGGGTCTGGGAGGGAGCGGAGGTGAAAGCTGCAGCACAGCAACCTTCCAGATGAGCCTCTGTACAATGTCTGTGCTCCCCTTTCCTCTATACACTGCAGCAAAGTGAACTTTTATGACAGGGTTTATCTTGGGGCTTCCTTCCCAGAGCTTGTCATGACTCTCACACAGTTTCCCACCTCAACACACATGTCTGCATTTTTCCGCCTCCTGAGCAAAGGTCTGAGCTGAGCTGTTGCCTTCCTACAGGGAGTCACTGCAGCATCTGCACTGGCAAATTTGTATTGAGGTTATTCTCACCCAGATAACCCGTGTCCCCTCAGAACACACTTGTACATAGCTACAGACATAATCAGTCCTTGACTTTCTCATAGATGTGGCTAAGAACTGCCAGACTGCAGTGAATTACCACCATGTGGTGAGTCTCTCTTGTATATCACCTGCAAACCCACTGAAACCCTTGTAAGGGCTTACTTTATAAGATACATTTTGACGTCAATAAATGCAGGAAAATTAGGGATTCATACACTTTAACAAAAAAGGAAGTGAACAATTTCATTCCCCTTATACAAAACAGAGTTTGGCTGGACTGGGACGTGTAGGACAGAGTTTGCTATATTTCAGGAAAGGGTTAGGTGATTATCTAATTTTTTTTTATTTTTTTTTTTAATAGAGATATTCAAATATGCATCCACGTTAGTGCTGAAGTTTGGGTTACTCATGGAAAATAAGGAGAAAAAAAAATATGTTAGAGCATTGTATTTGCTGCTCCTGTTGTAGGCCTGCACAAAAAAGCCACCTAGAATTGCAGTCCCTGCTGTTAGGCTGTGACCTGAGTAGTCATCGGCATTCGTATCCTGGAATGACTATATTAAAGTTTTCTAAGATGTGTGCCCTTTCACATGACCTGCCAATCATGTTGGAGCAGTTCCATAAGCTCTGGTCTAGTTGTATCCTCAAGGGCACCAAGGAGAGGAAGAGAGAACAGGGTTGTGGAGTTGGAACTATTACTTATTTATCTAAAGTATTGACCTGACCTCCCCTACTGAAATATCAGCATTAGATGCTGGGGAAAAGGGATGCCAGAGCCAGCTCCTTCTGGGAAATAGAGGAAACAGAGATGTCAAATAAGGCCCAAATCAAGCAGCATCCCATTGAGATAATGGTGGTGGGGGCAGGCAGGGATGTGGCAATAATGTGAAGAAGTACAATCAGTGGGTGTGCAAAGAGGCAGCAAGCAAACTGACCAAGTATCTTGCTGGAGATCCATGTCAGGCTGTTTCACAGCACCTCTGAGATGTGGCCTTTTTGTACAGAGTGGACTTTGAATGTTCACTGGTATGTTTTGCACATTTTTTTATTAGTACTATGGTAATGAAGTGTGTTTGCGAAGGGGAAAGAAAGAAGCAGGTAGAAAGTGATGTTTCTGTATGGTTGCTGCAGATAGAGCTAAGCAAGTAAAAGGTCACAGCTCTGAGGCGATGAGATGGATGGTCCTCATGCACTCACCATCTCCCTGTCTGAGATATGCACCCAGGCCCAAGAGAGAAAAGTACAGAGTGAAATGGCATTGGCAAAAAAAGCTTCAGGGATTCTCCATTAAAAGGAGGGCAAATAAATATGGCACTAGAAGAGGTTGGCTTGCTTAGCACAGCAAAGCAAAGACTGTAGCAGCAGCACTAGTTTGCTGTATATTCCACAGAAGAGCTAACAGAGGTGAGAAAGTATTCATAAGCACAGGGCTGGTGCAAGACAAAACTGTATGTTTTCTATGGGCTTCAGTGGCAACGTCCCTAAAAGGGTAATGCAAGCAAATAAACGAAAACACAGTGGATGCCTTTTTGAAAAAGCTTGGGCAATGTGGCATTTGTTAAAGCTCTTCCAAAAACTTCTGTCCCATGAAACTGGAAGAGTCTGGAGCTGAGCTGGGGGCCAGGAACTCTGTGGGAGGCCTCCAACCCATCCTTAGCATAGCAGAGCAATGTGAATATTTACAGGAGGACTGGAGATCAAGAAGCAGCAAACAGGAAGGAACTGAGGAAATCAGGCATATAACACAAAATGTGTCTTCAGCTAAGCCATGAAATGGCAGATCTATGGGCTGTGATGCTAAGCAGGGTTACGTAAATGATTACATGCAGCAGCTGTGGCAGGAGTCTGTAGAGACAGACTCTGAAGGGAACAGGCAGACACACAGACAAGGCCAGGAGACCAACAGTGAAGGTAGCTCATTTTGCTGTTTAAACTAAAGAGAAAATTAGAGGCATGCCCATGCAAAAATACAACTAATCTCACTGCCAGATGCAAACTATTCAGTCAAAATGACCCCTATAGTTGCTGAAATATTAAAGAAGCCACCAGTTTAGAGGGCAGCAATAAGTCACACCATTATACACCTTACCCTAAGCCCCCTTGCCTACATGTTATCTGTGCAATGACAGAAGACTCTCCTCTCCCTTTTAGCATATGACCCATCATGGGACATGTCTCACTGTGGCCATACCTGAATGTGCACCCTGCAACTGGTCCTCACGTGGTTTGGGCTTCGGAGGGTTTTCTTCTGGTATCAAAAAAGCAATTAAACATCTATTACAGTACTGTCACACAGGTGATCTCAGTTTGGTTTTGGGACTGACTAGCAGACTCTTCTTCAGCATCCATCTGAACTAGAAGCCTGATGGTTCATGCTGTCTTACCTTTCTCACCCCCCCGCATCCCCCCACCTTTTATTTTCTTTTAATGTGGCTGAAATTAAACTTCAGACAAAAACATTCTCACTGGATCCAAAATGTTGAAGCAGAGCTCTGGTTCTGCTGGACCTAGAACAGGTTGTCTAATATTACATCCTGAATGTAAACTTTAAGACTGCTTTTCAGCTACATGTGACCCACCATCTTTCTAGCGAGCTGAGCACTCATGAGAGGCCTCAGCTGCAGTGAGAGCTGCCAATATTCACACAGTTTGAAAGAGAAGCAGGAGAATTATCTCAGACAGAAGGAACAGATCTCTTGTGCTGACACAGTATACACATTTGGGGTCCGACTTTGCCAACAGCTCTCTTTTCTCTAACTGCTGGCATGGATCTGCTAACATTCAAGAGATATCCAACACTTTACATTGCATGAAGCCACTTCCAGCTGCTTAAGTTTTTAGCAAATTTAACATTTTAAAGTAAATTTTAATTTAACTGCAACTCCAACGTCCCTATTCCTACCTTGGAAATGCTTGGAACCTTGCATTAGGTGTGGTGTTTAAAGGTTTTTCATTGTCCCCATACAAATCTTCTGTATGACAGCCACTCTTCAGGCCCAGTTAAATGCCATTATGTCAACCTTCCACATGCCAGAGGTAAAGCTCCTTATGTTCCTCTCCTGACAGAGGAGTACAGAATGAAACGAGATGCCTAGAACTAATTTAGCAACTGATGAATTTGCCATTTAGGAAGGGTAGTAGAATGGAATCACTTTATAGGAGCCTCCTTCATGGGCAAGTCAAGGAGCCAGTTGCAGCTCAATATAGTCACTTAAGACCTGTTCCTGGAAATGTTGCCATTGACTTAATACCAGATGAAAACTTAAGTCTCCCTGGGTTTCTGGCACTGAATCTAATACCCCTTTCACTGTGTTTAGAGAGACAGCTCTCTGCAACTGGGTACCTAAAGCTAGATATGCTCCTGAAATCTGCTAGAAAAATATGTTGGCCCTTCAGGCAATGAATAGACTAAAACAATGGAAATCATAAGAATAATAATACCAGGATGAACATTCAGCATTATGAGTGAGGGTCTTTTGAAATCCATTAGTGGCAGAGGAAGAGGAGTCTCAGTGCACCAGCATTCACCATGTTTCACTGTATAATTCCATCAGTGTCTCCTTCTCCTTAATTTCAGAAAGACAATTCAGTAGCCTCTGGCTTTTACCTTTTATTTTTTCTCATCTACTAGCCAGCAGAAGCAGAAAAATAAACACACAACTAGGAGCTGTATTCACAGACAGGAAGTAACTTTAATTAAATATTGTGAAAGTTGAAAAGTTTTTACAGCTTGAATTTCTGCAAAAAAATTATAACAATCTCTACAGTAGTTAGTTTCTCTAACAATAGAACTGTACAGTGTGTGTGTCTATTCAAAAAGATTTAGATAAGAAGGTGAAAGGTTAGTAGTTTCAGAGATGACTTCATTTTAGCTGCATCCTAGTACAACTGTGAGGAAATAGGCATACTTTATGCAATCCAGTCATTGTGAAGCTTCACCTTGTTAAAACTGAAATCTGAATCTTTCCACTTAAAGCCATATTCTGTAAACAGCTGCATCTTTTACTTTGTAAAAGGGTGATGCAGGGGAGATTTTTATAAATTCCCATTCATCAGATCACTATAAATAGCTGCAACAAAACAAAATTCTGCACATTGTCAAAGGATCTTTGGACACTGGCGTAAAAGACTACAAACATCGATGGCGAACACTGGTGTCAAAACCGCTATGACTTTGAGTGGAGATCTACAAGAGTAATTGATGGTGTCACTGGACAAAATATGGCTTTAAATTTGATTACATTGTCGTGCTGTTGCTTACTATGTGAATTAGAATAATTGCTTGGAATATAGAGAAGCAATAAACTGATGTCTCTTACATTTTCCAGTTTTCTCTTCTTTTATTTTCTCACCATGAAAAAAAAAAAAAATCCTGTTTTCTTCCCTTCCCCCCAAAGATCACACTGTGACATTCTAGTGAAAACCATTGCAAAATTCATACAGGAAGCATGCACAGTTGCAGCATCGTTGTAAATGATTTCTTGCTCGACTAGAAAAAAGTTATATTGTTTTAAGGTAACAAAACAGTTCTTTTGTGCTTTTCAATTCCTTTTTTTTTTTCTTAGAATGTTAGTGATGATTGACAGTTCTGGTGCACAGTACAATGTACAAGTGAAATGAATATGATTTGCATTGTTAAGGCATCCAATCTGCTGGTTTATATTTATGTGAAAGACAGAGAAATATACAAGCAGACTTAAGAAAGAAAGTATTTTCATTGAGTTCTATGAAGTTTCTCCCCGTATTTAATGCACAAAAATGCGTCACTCCAAAGAGGAGAAATCCCATGCATATTAATAGAGTAAAACAGCATTAGTTTTTGTTAAGCCTCAAAAGCAAAGGATACATTTTTTTTTAAAATCTACATAACTAAATGCTACAAGAATAATATGCTACTTTTTGCCATATATTGGAAAAAACTTCTTAACTTACAAATAATACAAAAATAGACAATGGCTTTTGGGTGAAAATTAAAAAAAAAAATGGAAGCATGGTTTTAAACAATACTAAAAAAAACCTATAAATGAAATGTTTTGAAATCACATTTAAACAGCTAATACGACGGTGAATGACCAAACAAATCAGCACTTTTCACATAGCAAACATACACAATAAAATAAACTTGGTAGGGGAAAAAAAGCAATGTACAAATTCCAAAGATAAATACATTATTTATATGGATATTTTACAAAATCCCCTGTAAACCAAACAAACAAAAAACAGAAACAAAAAGCTTTTTTTTCTTTAATTAATTTTGCAAGTATGTGCAAGCTAAAGGTAGTGAGCTCTTTTTGCAAAATATGCAGTAAAATTCTTTTTTTGTGATATTGAAAAACTGTCTTAAGACATTAAAATGTATAAATAGAACAACAACTTTGGCAAAAAATCACAAAAAATCTACAGTATTTATAACTACATACAAAACACAACAGCAAAGAAAAAATATCAGGTAATGCATCTTCAGAGCTTTGCTGCCTCTTTGACTAATAGTTTTAAGAACACTTCCCAGATAATGATAGCAAAATTTTTGTAAAACAGAAGCTATGGTTTTGATTTGAACCCTTCCTAACAGTCCCACCCCCCACCCCCCAAACTCTTGTTTCCATTTACTATTCAAAAGCAATTACCTGTTGCTTAATAGATTATGATACAAACGGAGAGGGTCGACTGATACAGGAGCAATCCTAGTGGGAGGCTGACAAAAACGTGTGCTTTTAAATTGTGAGGACGCACAACCACAGATGGGCCTCTTCTCGTTCTGCCCCATAAAAACAGCTAGATCAAGGGGAGAGGGGCTACGCCGAAATCACCCGACGCGTGATGACCGCGGGCTGTGCCGTTAGACGGCTATGCAAACTCCAAATGGCATTTCATGCACAGCTCAGGTGATACTGAACTTAAAGAAGGCCACTCATTTGGAATGAGTCTGATATATATGAGCTAAAGAGAGAGCCATGCTCATCTAATTCTGCAGGTTTAGCATTGTATCTAGAGGCACTGGATTTTCAGTTCAAGAGGAAATGTGTTCTTTGCATCCTTACCTTTGCTTTCACCAACTTTTCTTGTATTATTTACACAATTATTTAGCCTGATATTAAAGATAGAGGTTGCTAATCCCACCCCTCGCCCTGCCCTTGCCATCCAAAAATATCAGCTTTCTAGGGAGTAATATCTATTTAATTAGAACATTAAAAATGCATCATATTAGCTAGTCACCACTGGATAAGCAACGAGTATGAGACGACCCTTAATTAAATGGCCATAATTCTTCTACGAAAAACTAACTGGCACTTCTATTCTGTCCCATACAGACTTGTAGGTAAATGACACCACTTCATTTTTCTTTACACAGCTTTAAAAAAAAAAATCATAAATTAAAAATGTGGAGTTCCATCTCTAGTGTCCCTTGTGTAATTGTATGATTTATAAAAGACAAATGGTGTTGAGTTAAATCAAGCCTTAAAAAAAACCACAAAAAAGAAGGAAATAAAAGCAAGCCCCCACCCCCACAAAAAAAAAAAAAAAAAAAGGTGGATTTTTTATCAACATACAATAAATATATCTCCCAGGTATTTGGGATGAACAACTTGAATCAACACCCTGCAATTGGAGATTGTTAATTTCAGTATTTGCAAGGATGGTGATTTTTTGTTTTGTTTAAAAATCCGCAGTTATTGTAAGATTCTTCTTTATTTCTTTTTTATTTTTAAAAAGGCCTGAGTAAAAAGTTCCACTCTGGGACTTGTATCAGATTCTCTCTGAAGCAGAATTCAACCTCTTCATTAATAAAATTCTTCAAGGCAATTCTTTCACATGGGGGGAACAATCATGCCAGATATAGCTGTCAGAAGGAAAGGAGAGGGGAGGGGGAGGGAGAGAGAGAGAGAGAGGAAAAAAGTTACTTTTGAGCATTATCTGGCAACTTTTAAAATCCTCAGAGCTTTCAAACATTTAGTAGCAATATACTCAGCCATACTGTGAATTAAATTTATATATAAATATCATCCAGTAGAGATAACTGTGTACACAGTAATCATGGGAAGTCTCATTCTGATCAGAAAGTGGTTTAAATTGCAAGTGACTGCTAAAATTAGTGATTTTCTTGTAGAAAAAGTGCACCTCTCTTGATATCAGAATCAGATCCCACTTTAATTTTCTGATTTTAGTTTCAAAATTTCAAAATGCGCAGGAGGCTTAAACCTGACCCAGCCATTGCCACACACTCTATTACTCTTTTAAAAGCAAAGCAGATACCTGCTCCACATATGAGAAAATGACTGGAGGCCCCCAGGCCAGTAGTATTACAGACCTGGTAGGGTGTTAGTTGTGTTAGGCACATTAATGGTTGTTCTCCAATGTCAGTTCTCTCTTACAAGTTCAGTGTTCAAATCTGGGACTTATGCATATATTTCCAGGTGCTCAGAAAAGGACTTAAACTCTCAAATCCAATTTTCACATTGAAATATGTCCTTAACTGGTGATTTAGCAGACCGGCATCTCATGGTTTTGTTACACTTGTAGCAGACATCACCAACCACACTGAGTGAGGTGTACTTTAATGTTAATTTATAATGTCTTCTGGTGTGTTAGCTAAGTTGGATCATCAGTATTTTTTTATTATGCTTCCTAACCAAATTTTCTATGAAACCACCACCTCTCTTAAAGAGGATACATTCATGAAAAGTCAACAGGTACCATCTTCCACCTAGCCTGACCTCCAGCTTGGTCTCTCTCTATTCACCAGGGATTCTGCAGATCAGACATCCAAGTGTCAAAGTGATATACTGTGAGCAAGCATATCATTACAGGAGGTAGTCATGCCAGTTTATAATGAAAACTGTAACAATAATGCATCTTTAAAATACTAGTTGTAAGGTTATTTGCCAAAAGGTAGAAAACAGATTCGCCTTCATGTTGGCGGCATTTCATGGGCACATTATTCAAATGCTAGAACTGCCTGCCATCTCAGACATCTGGACATGTAATTTCTTAAGGAAGAACTCAACCCTGTGACTGGTGCTGATTCATTGTGCTTTAATTACAGCTGCAATTATTTGATAAGAACAGAGCCAAAGTAAAAGACTCACAGATTTGGGGTTGGAGGGGGAGAGGAGGGAAATGTTTTCTCCACAAACACCACCATATGTGCAAGAATTACAAGTCTAATCAGCAAGAGGAGAACAGCTCGAGTAAACTGCACTGATTAAATGAAATAAAATGAGAGGAGAAGGTGAGAATGCAAAACGCATCCACATGTTTGCAACAGGCCATTCTCAGACATGACATGTTGCAACTATACAGCAGCATTTTGATTCTTGGAATTTATCATGCAGCAATGGTTTTATGTGGAATCTCTGTACTGATTGTTTCCGCTCCACATAAGGGCTCTTCAAGGAGCTGAGAATGAGGATGAAAGGGATAGGGAGGTGAGTTAAATTACTTTAAGCCTTACAGGAAGACACTCAAGTGAGTAGTGTAGAGGACACCACTGTGTCTTAGATGTTCCTTGCCGAAGTATTTCCTGTCATGAGCTTTTTTTGGCTATACCATGGAGATAATCTGAGGATGCATTTTTATATTGTCTCCATAGCTATGCTGTCTCCTTCACCTCAAATCATAGGGTGATTTTTTTAGAATCCTTGCTGATTTAATCAACACTGGGTGAAACAATAGCAGCTTTGTTTAAAAAAATTCTCAAAGGGTTTTACTTTAGCAGTGTCCCAGATAACAAGTTCTGAATCCTCACAATTCGGATGTTCCTTTGGTTCATGCAACTAAAAATGAAGGAAACCCAAGCCCAAGCAATGTTCTTACTGTTGTCATTACTCCCTACTTTGTTCTTGGGAACCTTAGAGTGTGCACCAGGGTGTGGACCCTGAACCACAAATCTCTATGGCATCAATAAAATAGGTATTGACAACAATGGATACAGTCAAGCAGACTGTAATTCTGCTGTGGCAGCCCTGCAAGGCAGCCACCTACATCTGTGGGTGAAAGTGTGATTTTCCCTATCTGAATATATGAAAGACTCACAAGGGCATGGACCTGAGACACAGGTTTTGTCCCAGTTCTCCATCTAGCTCTTTGTATTACACCAAGCAATTTGATTATTTTCTCTTTCTTACCTGAGGATAACATTTTTTATACCCATTAATAAAGCACTTGGAGATTTCCGGATGGCAGTCATTTAACATAATATAGGGGTGGGACTGCAGTGCTTGGGTGTCAGTGCCGTATGTTACAGCACAGAGAAAAGCAATAATGACAACAGTGTTCCCTCTTTTACTGCTCAGATAAGCAAGGAGTTGAGCAGATGGGAATGGGTAGAGTCTTCCTATATGTGATGAGTGCAACAGAGCAGAGTCAGATGGATAATTAATCCTCTGTGCATTGTACTTTAACCTTTTTTGTCCTTTCCAGCCCTTTCCAAATTCTAACTTTAGTGAAACTTTAAAATGAGATGTTGTTCTGCATTAGAAAAAATACCTACGCTTCAGAAAATGACAAAATATTATTCCATCAAAAAAATTCTCAAGCTGAAAGATTCATCAAAACCAAACTGATTTCAACAAGAAAAGGTCAAAAATTGTCTCTCTCTTGGTACATCGCAGCTGTCTACCCTGGGTAAGAGCCCAAACAAAGGTGACATAATTGCCACTCCTCCCTTCTAGCTTAGACGTTTCCCTCTAGTTACATATCAGCCAGGCACCTTTTGCCATTGGAAACAAATGGTACAGACACAGATCTTTGCTCATTTTTTTCAAAGCATTATTGTTTTTGAAGAGCTCTGAAATTCTGAATTAAATTACAAGGCAAATGGCAAAATGATATCTTTTCTGCCTAAAAGCTTTGATATTTCCATTCTTTCCAAGTCTTCATTTATATCACTCTACTTTTTTTCCATAAGTGCTACATCTAGTCATGCAAATTCTCTCAGCTGTAGCATGCTATTGATTCTGAAAACAGAGATATCAGTGGGAAACCATGTAGGTATGAGATCACATCACCTCCAAAAAGGGAGGGCAGAGAGTAAAAAAACTCCCACCAATGAGCATTATTTCTTCTATCATATACTAATTGGTATTTGCTGCTAGCAAATTACAGAAATAATGTATTTTGAGTTTTACAAAATTGCATGGCAAAGAGAACAACAGATAAGCCTAGCTGTTGTTTTAGTGAGTTCTGCTGATATCTAAGCTACATAAGGAAATCTTGGTTGTTTTCTGATGTATCCAGAAGCCCAAGAGAGATAAGTCAGCCTCCTTATACATAGTTGGTTATTTAAGCAATAAGGCACAACAGGCAGTGCATTTCTGGGTGATTATTACAAGCCTCAGGTGGTGTCAGAAGGCATGGGACTAAAGGCTGTGTGTCTTTAGCTCACCAAGAAGTTCAGTGATGACCTAGAAATGAGCCTCTCTTGGTGTCTCATTCCTATTATGAAAACTGAATTGCTAAAGAAAAATTATGGGAAACACTCAGATCTGTGTGGTTTCTGGGCGTTACAGATCTGGATGTGACATAATGAGGAGGCAATCAGGAAGCTCCAGTTGCATCCAGCGCTCTCAGCTCCATAATTGCTTTTTATAAGCTAATACATTGAATCTGAGAATTCTGTGTCTTGTGAAAGGAAAAACAGTGCCTGAAAAACCTACCTCCTGTTCCTCAATTTTTCTCTCCACCTGCAACAGCAGGTTGGCACAAGGTGAAGAGAAGAAAAAAAAAATAACATGTTCAAAAGCTTCAACCAGTCAACTTTTAACTCCTTTTTAATTTTTTTTAATATGGAGGTGAAATATTTTTAGCTGTTGCCTTTAAAATTTGTAGCATGTCAGCAGTGCCCAATTTTTAAAATGCACAAAAATTAATCATCTAAACACTACAACTTATCTGAAAATTTTGTTCTGTTTTATTCCTGATGCAGTCTGTATTTATAACAAAGTCCTGACCAAAGGTACCCAAGTTCTGCTTATACGTTCCTAGGATTTTCACAATTTCTGTGTGCGTGTGCAAGACTTCCTCCTCCCATTTACAGCCAGTGTCAAACGCACTGAGGACAATGCTTTCCTTCAGTCACAACAGATCTCAGCTTTTATGAATTAATTCCTTCCACACTACCTACATATATATTTTTTTGGCTGTTAATGGTGCTATCAGCATTATGCCTGCAAACCCAGTGTTTCTCTTTCCAGAGGCTGTAGAGTGACATGTGGAGTCTGTGGAACTATCCTCCCCCAGCTCTGCACAGCTCCCACTGAACTCGGCTTTAAAAATGAAGGATTTCATTCCCTGCTTGATGCTGTTTGAATAATTTGCACAGGCACGTGGAAAGCAAAACAGACCTTAAGTCTGGGGGAAGCAAAATGCATACCGCAGAATCTTTCCCACCTCTGGCACAGTTGGAGGCAGCTGGCTGCATCTGCTTATGGAAACTCCTCGGTCTAAGTGAGCATGAAAATGTCTCTCTCAGCACAGTAATGCGTAGTGAGGTAATCACATGGGAAGGTTTAGGCACAGTGTTGTAAAACAGGCTGAACCAAACAATGAAATGGGCAGTGCTGGTCCTTGCAGCATCCTCTGTTTGACAAGCTTTTGTCTGTCTCTCCCAGTTTGCATCAACGCTTCAAAATGTATTTAGGTGCTAATGCTGGAATACTTTGTAGTGAGAGGGGAAGGGATGCAGAAAAGGAGCAGCCCCTTAATACCAGCCACTGAAGAGTCTTTCAGAAAGGCCCTGCATCATTTAAGGAATTAATTGGCACAGAAGTACATTAATCAGTGCAAACTAATGTTTGCCCTGGTGTGAGTGAAACTGGAAAATGCTGCTGTTAGTTTGTAATGTGTCTTCTATTTATGAAAGGCAAAGGTTTGTGCCAAGCTCTGTAAGGGTCTATTTGCTCTCAGTAGGATTTCTTCAAAGTGTACTATGACAAAGGAAAAAAAGGAAGGGAAGATTGAGTGACGTACTTCAGGAGAAGGCCAGCCCCTGGAGAGACCCTGCAGTGGAGTACTTGCTAGAGTCCACAAAAGACTGGTCTGATAAAGGACGACAACAGGGAATGAGAGAGGAAAGAAAGAAAAAGGATGGTATTAGTAAGCTGAAATATTAGTTGTTTTTAATCATAACAGTAGGTCTGTGCTTTAAAAGACACAGCCTCTCAATTCAGCAGTATTAGTCGAGTTAGAGATAAGGTGGTTGCCAAACACCTGCATGGTACTAGGTGGGCTGGTGGTGGAGTCCAGTTACTCTTTATAGGAGGAAATTTTAGGACCAAGACCACCAGGGATCCACCACTGTCTTCTATCCCCTTTGACAACTCAGTGTCACTTAGAGCCTCGCAAGGCACCAGGAACTCAGTTTTGAGAGCAGCCATCTATGCTCCAGATTTGGTTTCACCTACCTTGCAGGCTATTGCCATTGGTGCTGGTGCAGGTGGGAGGAGGAGAAGTTTGCGGTCTCACGACAGGCGCAAAAGCACTCTTCTGTTTCACCGCTGAGACCATGTTGGCTGGTGAGAAGGAGAAAATCCCAGAGGAACTGCTACAGTTTGAAGGGAGGCTAGTGGAGGAGGCCATTGTTGGACTTGATGGCACAACTAGAGGAAAAACAGATGACCCAAAAGGCATTCCTTAGTATTAGATAATCAGCATACTGAGGAAAAAACAGAATTTTGTTTCTTGGATGTACTGGGTCTAATCTAAAATCAAGGCCTTTACTGCAGTTAGTTTCTGGTTGTTCACAAAGGATGATCAATCACTACAGGATACCGGAAACTCACCTGGTTAGTTTTGTTTTGTTTTGCAGGTGTTCAGGAGCAATAATTCTAGGAGCTCTCAAAGACTCCCTTAATTCTCTGTCACTGCAATTTTTATTCTTACAACAACACTGTCCCACCATCCTGTTTCAAACTTTTCTAGTGATTGGCATTAGCCACTGCCCTCATCTGAACTTGTAATGTTTTTGTGTAGGTGGGTAAGAGGGAATCCAGATTGTGTAGGTAACTCCAGGGTTACAAAACTCATGGGCAAGGACAGTGGTTAAAGTAAAAATTTAGATCTGGAATTTTTAACTTGGAAAGGTCTACGTTTTTAATCAGCCTCCAAAACCAGAATTTTAAGTTCTGCTTTCCTTGTAACAAGATGGCTCCAGAAAGACCTACAGGATTTCAAGCAAACTTGCAGAAGGTAGAGAGGTCTTAGTGGTGACTCAGCCAACTTGCTTGTCAAAAGTCAGCAAAAATGGTTGGGTTTCTTTCCTCTCACAAACCTTGCAAGAACTAGAGTTTAAAAGGTAATAAAAAACAAAACCAAAACAAAAAAACCCATATATATATACACACACACACACACGGAGGCTGTCCAGCATGAAGCAACCAGTGACATGGCTGCTTTGACAGTTTTTTACTCCTTTGGTCCCCTGGCACTAGTGTTTTCAGTGTCTGTTGCGCAAAAAAAAATGTGTGGATGACTGACAGAAATCCTGCTTTTATATATATATACACACACACACATGGAGGCTGTCCAGCATGAAGCAACCAGTGACATGGCTGCTTTGACAGTTTTTTACTCCTTTGGTCCCCTGGCACTAGTGTTTTCAGTGTCTGTTGCGCAAAAAAAAATGTGTGGATGACTGACAGAAATCCTGCTTTTATTTTATCTCCCAATGGGAGAAACTGTAAAACCTTTCTCACAATGGCCACAGATGCTTCCCATGTTATAACTTCTAGTACCAAGTCAGTCTCCAGCTTCCATGTATCCATCAACTTCAGGAAAGTTTCTGCTGTGGGGACTTCCCAGAAATTCTCAGTGACGTGAAAAACAGTTATCATTCTCATGTGACCCTTTTATTTAGGCACATGAATGGAGCTGGCATTTCCTATGCCACCTGAGAATTTTGAAAATGAAAGTCTGTTTTATAATGGTCAAGACAAATAATACTTCCAGAAGATCTATGGCCACTGTCTGCACACAGTCAATACGATATTCTGATTCAGAGTCATAGACTGGAATCTCAGCTGGAATAGCTAAGCAATGAAGTCATTCTGGTTTACACAAAATGAAGATCTGGCTTAAACTACACGACTGAATAAAATTAGAGTCTTCAGTTTTTCTAAATAATTGTAGATATAAGGTTGCCCTGTTTTTAGGGACTGAACTGGTTGTCCAGAATGCAAACTTGCTATATGGGAGGTTTGGGTTTTAAGTATATATATCCTTAAAACTCCATTTTACTGTGTAGTAGGATAAATATCTTTGGTTTATGTATTTATTATTGAGGTTTTAAGTGAATTTGTTTTCATGAAAATAAAGCCAACTATTTTTGTATTCAGATACCATTGCCAGATTCCCCTCTTTGTCCAAAAAAAAAAACCCACCAAAAAAACAAACAAAAAAACCCATAAGGACCAATGGTAAGATCCCATAGTTTCATTCTTCATGCTGTTTAGAATACACGAAGGGGCTATGAATAATTACATATTTTAGAGTAAAATTCCTATCATCTGGGCTTTGAATTATTATTTTATTTGCATTTATGTAGATAAAAATCACCCTATTTCTTATTTGAGAATCTGATATCATATTTGTTAGCACTGAGGAAATCAATTAATGGAAATTAAATGTTCAAAGTTTCACAGTCTGACAGATACAATCTTAATCTGAAGTCACTCTATGTCTGGAAGTACTTGCTAAGGGAGAGCAATCAAAGCACCTAAATTGAATTGCTACTATACAGCAATTAGTTTATTGATTTAATTAAGAATGCCACCTTTTAATTTTCAGGTCATGATTGAAGCATTTTCTGATTCAATGGATTAGGCATTAGCAGAATGACAGATCCACCAAGAAAACCTCCTAAAATATAACTAAGATAGAAAACCAGGTCTGGGAAGTGAAATGCTATTCTAAAGAGGACTTTGTTCATAAATATGAAATAATACACTGCTAGAGTATTTTAAATGCATTACTGGCATCTGCTTCCAAAAAGAGACGTCTCATCAATCATGTTGTATTATGAATTCAGAGTGCACAGATTCTATGACAGTAAATTCAACTTAAGTAAGGTACTTTCTAACATTCCTTGTTACATTATTATTAGAGTACAAAAATAATAACTGGTTAGCAATTCCCAGGTTATAAGTACTAGTTATGTGAGTAAATATTTTATTCTAAATTTGTAGCAGCTAAGATGCTTTGGAGGTAATTTTTTATATCAGAGTTACTATCCTCTTTTTAAATCAGAACTCTAGCAATGCAATTCAAAATAATTCCTTACTGCTGTTACACCACAAAACTTAAGACTTGCTACGTAAACCTTGGTATGTTCAGCACTCTGTCCTGTCCATGCCAGGGTCTCAGCCTGTAAACCTACTTATATGACAAGACCTTCTGGCCTGATTCTGCTAGCAGCTTTCTACAGATGTCAGTAGAATCTTTTATGCCACATGAGTAATGTCAGAGGAATTGGGCAGCTCCTATTAATTTAATTTTCTCATGTGAATAGGGACTACTGAGCTGTGCGAGCGTCTGCAGAAGAGGTTTGTAGGCCTTTACCAATAGAAATGTATTTATATTTAAACAGGTTACTAAACTTTTAATACCAAAGTGAAGAAAGTTAGTCCTACACATAAATATTTCCGTAACTGGGACTGTAGACGATAAGATCTTTATGCTGTGGAATATATGATCTGTATGCCTTACATCTTTGTAGCATTCACTGTACAGACACTAAAACACAAACTCTAAGAGCCATTGTCACATTTTACTGACTAATACTAAGCTCTCAGTGAAGTCAATATAATACCTACTTGCAAAACAAATGGAGTATAAGCAATCAAGATTAGGCCCAATAGTAATTCATAATTTCTATAATGGTTATGAGCATATTATTTGCTCAGAGGTCTCCAAAACATCATCATACAGCTTGTGGAAATGTCAGTCTTATTACAGTAAACTTTTCTGCCCTTCATATCTTACAGCTTTAAAAAACTATTTTTTCCTGCAGCAAATACCCATAGCTTCCTTTCATACCCATTGCAACAAAAAGTTGTGTACTGACAACTGACTTCTGATCTGCACTCCACAATGGAGATTGTCACTTAAGCCATCCCTGCTTTCTAGCAACGTTGAGAACAGTGTTTATTTATAGAGTATAAAGGTCAGTTACAAAACTATCAGCCCAAATCATGAAAGACATTATTCTTTTTAAGCTCCTATGAGACTCCCAAATGATAATAATAATAATAATAAAACAGAAAAGAGCATTGCTGGCAACATTAATGTCTTCAAAGTGCATCAAAGGTCAGTGCCTTGGAGAGGAGAGAAAGGACCAAGCTCTGTTTCAAGTGCTCAAAATAGAAAATAAATATGGAATATCACAGAGAAGTCACCATCTCCTAATGAAAACATGCAAAATACAGAAAAGCCATATAATACTCACTGGCATAGGGAGAATTGGCAGCAGATCCATTCAGGAAGGTTGGAGAACCACCTAAATTTGACATTCCAGCATTCCCATAGCCATTCATGCTTGTTGTGACAGAGTTATAGTTTGTCTGCTGAGGGGTGGTGCTTGGCACATAGCCATGAGGTGACACGCTGCTTGAGTTGCGAGTAAAACCTTTTGTGGGGAGGGAATACATTTAGACATTGATATAAGCCCAAGAACAGTTTCTTACACAAACAGCTACAAGCAAGTAACTCTAGGCTACCAAGCCAGCAGCCTAGTCCAGCCACGGTGTGCATGGGGAGGGCCAGGACTGACCACCACTACCACCAGGTAACCCACATTGTGAACCCTCATTGCTTGGGTCATTGCTGACCCAAAAGCATAAAGTGGGAGGAGGGAGGCTACAGCCTTCACAGCTCCTCAGGCAACCCATGCCCTCAAGCAAAGCTTACCATTGGGTATTGTAGGAACACTCACTCTAAAAGAGTTGATGGTAGAAAATGGAGTAAACATGACCTACATTTTCAAAGCAAGGAGTACACATTGACTAAAGGTATGTTAAAAGCATGTGATTTTTGTTAGCACTCTTCTGATGCCTCTCTCATTTAATGCATCTCAAATTAGATGCTCACTGCACACTTGAGAATATGTAGGGTGTATTTCTCCAAATAGTGGGCTATCCTTAGTTATTTTACCCTGGTCTGAACATTATGCCAGTAGAAAATGACTATCAAATTTAGCACCAAGTCAAAATTTGAATTTCTACCCAATTCTGGAAATTACATTTGGGGAGACTTATATCCAAATATCCCAAAAGCACTGAAATACAAAATGCATCTTCACTCCTGGAAGGCAAAATACCAGCTTTTCTTCCTACTACACAGTACATCCATAAAATGTGTGAAACTAAAAATAATTTTTACTTTCTCATTAAAGTGAATTTTTAAGTTAGATAATAAATAGAGCTGAGCAAAGGAGAGGGGAAAATGCAAAAAAATGTTCTTCACATTTTTTTATTTTTAACTGTAGGAATTAAAATGGTACTGATTTTATACAAAGTGAAAAACACTTTATTTTAAAAATCAGAGTAGCTCTGAAAATGTCTTTGTAAATATTTCTTTTTGCTAGTTTCAAAATTTAGAAAAGTCACAAACTCTGGGAAAAAAAAAAATAAAATTGTGCCAATATTATGTCTCTTGCAAAACCAAACCAAACAGACAAATAGTCAAGGAATACTTCTGTGTTACAAAGAAATGCTACATTGGGCCCAGACTGAGAGATCATCCATGCTCAGGAAAATATATAAGCAAGTACTTAACATTAAGTACATGCTCAAGTCAATATAAATCCTTTTAAAATGAGTGGGATTTAAACACAAATACAAGTGTTATTCTGAGCAGAAGGAAAAGCGATTTAGATACATGTGCAAGTGCTTTTCCCAAACTAGGGAAAATTTCACTAAAGAAAGCCCCATCTCATGACAATATTGTGTCATTCAAAGGTTGTGCGTGCGCATGGGATGGTGTCTGTGCAGATGTGCTCCTTGCCTTCAGTTTTGAACCATTACTCCTTTCACTACCCTGCATGTTTCCCTGACTTTTATCAGAAAAGGTTCATAGAGAGAGGAAGATGAGTCTTCTCCTGACCCTGATTGGTGGCTTGTGAGGCTTCGGAAACATTGACAGCTAGTTGACCACTAAAGGAATTCACTCCCATCATTCCTGCATGGACTGATGTGTTAGCAAGGGCGGGGAGCTGGTTGTGATTGCGGGGGACACTGTAGAGTGCTTCTGCGATGTCTGCTGCTCTTTTCAGGATTATTTCCTAGAGGATAAGAAGGGAAAAAAAGAATAAAAGAGTTACCAGTGCAACTCTGACAAGCCTTTTCTTATACACTAAAATGAAACATTTCTCTGTCCAAAGGCAAAATCTAGATGCTTTTCTTTCTAAATCAGTTGGCTGACTGATAGATAATGCATATAAGATCTGCTGCCTTCGTGATAAATCCTGACATCTGTGATAAGAGAGTTGGAAGTTCCAGTCCCAGCGGCCACGCTTCTGTATAACAAGACCAACTGGTAGAATGGTGCTGGAGCCTCGACTTACTCCACCTTAAAGCTATCTTTAGAGTAAGATTGAAAAATCACTGGTGGAAAGACATAATGCATTTCATTCCCCATATTATATCGTATCTGGTGACAGTGGGTAAATGCCTACAGGGTTAATAACACATTGCTTTTACAAGTACTAAATTCACACCCTTTAAAAAAGAAAACAAGCAAACTAAACCCCACTCCAGATATGACATTTCCCTCTACATTTATTCTTGTCTCACATTGTGGTATCATATACCTTTAGCCCCTGATCTATCTATACATCTAAGAAATAGCCATGGTTTAGAATTGCCGAAGTAGAATGCATTTACCTGGTTATTATGTGGCATACCATAGAGTGCTTCTACTAAATCAGCAGCCCTCTTAAGTATTACTTCCTGTCAATATAAAAACAGATGCATTCCTCTGAGTTCAATAAACTCCTTGTGGGGGAAAACAAATATTAGAATCTTTTATCCTCTTCTATTAGTTGCACCGTGTTTTGTGGGTTTGGGGTTTTTTTTCCTCCCACCAGGTACACCTTAATTGTAACAACTCTCAGCAACCACTGAATGGTGTTAAATCACTAGTTCATCCTATTCACATACACGCTTAATCAAGTCAAAAGGTGAGAATCATTGGTGCTGCAAAATAAAATACATCACTCAATTGTCTCTACCATCTGCACTATAAACCACTCATCAGTTTATTGCAGAATACAATCCTGAGGTCATTTACTAGATTACTGCAATCAATGTCATTCAGAGCATGTTATGAATCCCTTCAATGTGTTTATTTTATTCTTAATTGCATACTGCAGGAATTGTGACCTTACCCAGCAGGCCACGTTCAAAAGATATCCAATCAGTCCTATGTTGTTAGTAATGTAACCTTTGGTTTGTATCCTGATATGATGGGTCAGGGAAGGATCCATGTACATAAAATGATGCATAAGAGGAAAACACATGCAGTGTGAGAGAATGGCCCAGTACTGTGAAGTGTTTCCTGGAAAAATTCCCTGCATGGACAGCAGAATTTAAAACAGTCTGGGATTTAGTTCTCCATTTTGGGTAATTTTTTTTTTTCTCCATTTCTCCATTTGTTCCTATTCACTGAACATTTCTTAGAGTATTTTAAACTTGCATTCAAGTAATAAAAACATTTCTTGTGTTCTTACATTTTACAGTGTGGAAAAATATCAACGATACTGATAGAAATGTAAAACAGCATTGCAGAATTAACCCAGAAGAAATTTTTTTTCTTATTCTTTCAAAGCATCTAGCAGATTCCCAATTGCCTTATCAAAACCAGAAGAGACCGTCCTTTGAGTAATACAATATAATTTTTTTTTAAATTCACAGCTGCTAAGACTTGCTCTACTATACTAACATGATGCTATTTACAAAAATATATTTCTGCAGGTAACTTACAAAAATAGTACCAGTTCTAAGGATTTTACAGTCTTCTACAAAGTTAAACTTTTAAACTTAAAATATTTTACACAATAGCCATATTTTATACCAAAAAGTAACAGTAATGTTCAATTTTCATATACTGTAGACTCTGATCAGAAAATAGAGATATAATTGCGTTCATTTTGCTGTCACCATAACCTCTTCAAAAATCCTTGAACAACTCTTCAAATGACAAGCTTTTAGATGCATATTAGCATTTTTTTTCAATTTTAAATTCTCTATAATATAAGATAAAATAGTTGTCATACTGCAGTAACTACTTATGACATATATAATGTCCTAAATTCAAAAATGAGATGGAGGATTTTTGTACTCCCAGTAAACATTTAGGCTTGCTTTCTGCTGCACATACCCCTCTCTCAGAACACACATTTGAATTATTTTCCAGATACGAAGTGAGATGTAATATATAATTAATGGATTTTTAAATCACTACATTTGAAGCAGAGTCTGAGGAGTTAAGTTGTTACAGCCTTTTTCTGGGTTTTGTTTGTTTGGTTTGTTGTTTTTTGGGTGGGGTTTTTTTTCCTTTTCTTTCTGTTGTGGTTTTTGTTGTTTTGGGGGCTTTTGTGTAGCTTGACCACAACAGTTAGCAGTATAGTCATGGACAGACAGACTACAAACAACACTCAGGTATAATCAATCCTTGTTGGTTTACCAGAATCATCAGAACACTGAGTTGCCCTTTTCGCCTCATATTGAAGATACAAACTAGAGAAGAACAGAGATGTTACTGAAAAATGTTATCTTTTTCAATCCGTGATTTTAGGTGGAAAATTACTGCACAGGTGTTTGACTTTGCAAACTAGGATTTATTTCGCTTCAGTAGAAATTGTTTGCACTATATATTTCACTAATGCAAAATTAAAATGTGATACAGAGACCACAAACTGCTTTGGAATATTGTTAACCTAAGCTGTCATTATGCCAAATGACTAAAAAAAAAAAGAAAGATTAAATAGTCATTTCTGCTTTACTTGACTAATCATTGTTATTTATGCAATGCTGAGGTAAAAACCTTAAAATGCATCTAAAAAGAGATGGAAGATCATGTTAAAAAATGAGGTAATTACATGGAACCTTACAGCCGCTCTACCTAATAGCAAATATATTCCAGTTCTTAAACACTGGAAGTTCTTTGATGCCATATCATATTGCATGTAAATAAAACTAATTGTCATGATGGTTTATTGAAATATGCTTGACAAGTAGCATTCAATTTTCCTAGATAGTCAATGGTTATATTTTTTCAACATTTTCAGAGTCTGTAAATTTGAGTTTCATACTTTCTCTAACGATATTTTCACACAATAAAAGCATTTCTATTTTATAACATTTTCAGATCATACAAAGTAGGTGTTACACAAAAACTCCTGTGTCAAATAATGGGATCTTCTATTCTAGAGCTGACAGTAGTTCTCGTAGACACAAACTAGCTTTAAAAATACACAATAATGCTATTACAGACATGCTCAAGATATTAACTTCTTGTTTTCTGAATGCATCCTAAACCCTTTCCAGCTCTGCTTAAATTACTGTAGAAGCTACTGTTACGACTCCACATACAAAGGAGCCCCAAAGTCCTCTATAAGTTAGAGCAACAGACCTTGCAAGGTGCTTGGATTGCGGTGACCAGAAAATTGTTCTCACCTCCATGTCATTACACTCACAGTGAAGCAGCCCCCGAGCATGTTTGTGTTCGGGATCTAATATATTGCCTTTCAATCAGAGCTGAGAGCCACTGAACACATAGACAGAACATGACGAGCAGGTCAGGAAAGCAATAAAGATTTTACAGAGCTGTCCAAGGTGCTAAATTTACTCAATAATGGGTTTGGCACCATAGTGTTAACCTCTCATTTACTACCAGTTTGAGAGACTAAATTGAAGTAGCTGACTTCATTTACCTTGAAATGTATATTTTATGACATTATGTAAGTAGATTGAAAGGGCACTGCAGTTTTAACAATTTAAAGGCTAGAGCATGGTTAAGATGAAGCTCGAATATTTATTGTATATTGCACTTAAACTATATTGTATATTAAAATGCATTGATTAAATTTGTAAAAGGTATTATAAAAAAGGACAGCTAATATAAAAGATCTATGCCTTTTAAAATCCAATTGATACCGTATGTTACCACTGCAATGGTGATAGATAAACAGATAGATAGGTGGACAGAGCAGCAGACAGACATACCAAAAAGTCGATGAAACTCACATTCTATAAAAAGAAATCTTTACATAAGCTTGAGTCTGTTATTCCAGATATTCTTTTGTTCAGAGAAATTTTTCTTTGCCTTCATCTCAGAAGCCTAGACTTTCATAGCCATAAGTGGGCATCATGTAAGGTCCTTCCAATTGAATTTGCAAATGGAAATATTTCCTGAGAGACACAGAGTTTGACTACAGCTAATATCTAATTTATGGGGGCATTTGTCAAGAAAGAGCCACTCTTCTATTAATGCTAAAAGTCTGACAGCTTTTGGTTTAGAATAAAGGACTTCATAGTATTTAGTTAGAGCTAAAGTGAGGGTGTTCTTGCCTTGCATTTTATTTCAAATGAGCATCATTTTATTTCTGTAAAAATAACAATTGAGCAAATATTGAAAAGAGGAAATACTACTTTAATGATTAAATATGGTGCATCAGAATTCTGCCCTCCATGCAGCTGAACACCCTAGAGTCCATTTTATTCCAAACTGAAGCTGATTTCCTACTGAGGGATTTTTACTTTTTTAATTTTTGAAATAGGAATGTAATTAAATATTTTAAACAAATTTTCCTCCTGAAAATACTAAGAGGTGTTTACACAAGAAAAAGAGGAGGCTGGGTAGTGAAGTTTGCTGCAACTTTGCATATTTCAAAAGTACTGTAGGAAAGATTATATAAATCATACTGGAATTATTGTGCTTTTGAAGAACAAAGACTGAAATTCAGATTCAATCCACTTCTGACAGAATGTACCTTGAACCAACATTACAGCAACTTTGCGTGTTTTGTTTGTGACATACATTCCCTTCAGAAGGAATTCATTAAGATCATGAAACTTGCATTTCAAGTTTTATTATTATGAAAACATTTTGTGTCAAGTTTTATCATGATAAACACATTTTATGCCAGCTTTAAAAAAGATATTTCTCCTGTTGACATCTGCTTACTTTTTATTCAGCAAGTAGTGAAAAAAAAATCCACTTTATGTCCCAAAAGGGCTGTGAGTCTAGTCAGCTAAAGGGTATCTAGAGTTACACAGTTATTTAGCTTAAGTAACTAAATTAGATAATGTTCAAGGTACTTGTTAAATCTAAATGAATTTTGTCAAGAAGTTGACCACAATATGTAATACTTATCAGCCACATATTGTATTATTGAGACCACCAAAGGATTTATGTACTTCTGGAGGGCGTGGGGGGGAAGCTGTTCTAGCATACTCTGAGGCATTTATCTTATGTGTTGTCTAGATATCATATCACCTTCTAATGCTCTTTAGCATTGTAATACAAGAGAGAGCTCATTCATCTTCTGAGAGGGTACTTAGGGATGATGATGTCATTCATACTTCCTTGACTCTTATGTCTGACCTCCTGGCTCTGCCTTCTAACTTTCTACTCTCATGGCTACTTGCAAGAAAAAAAACTCTTCTGCAGAGTCAAAATGCTGAACATGAGACTTCACTTCCCTTCTTCACCTTGGAAAGGTCACATTCTGAAATTTCAAGTCAAAATTACAATAATTTGTGCTCAAACTTTCCCTTTGTTTTTCAATGGGTGAAATTATAAACGTGCTAGTTGAGGATATGTGTTAGAACTAAGTTTTAAACCTATACTTAAAATTTGTGTATGTCTATATTTTAAAAGATGAAGATAAAATTCTGAACACCTTTTTCAAGTGTAAAGGCAAAAACAACATTTTGGTAGAAAACCATTTAGAAGGATGCCACAGATCTAAAATGCCAGCCACCTAGCTTGGTATACAAGAGTTTCAGTCTACCCAGAACCTCCTGTCTCTCCACATCTACACTGGGCACTGCATTATTGTATCATTTTCAGCAATTATAGTTTTATAAAGACTAATAAAAGCCATTCAAAATGTAAAGATTCTCCATTTACTGTAAAACCAAGGGAAATGTGCCAGCCTAATCGGAAGTATAAAATTACAGGGCCATTTCACTAAAAAGATATTTGTACTCACACAAAGATGAAAACTTCTCTAGCAAACAAACAATTGAGTTGTTTCCATATATTACAATTGAATCATACAGAAGAAATAAACACCATCTAGATATTATAAAGACAGGAAAGCAAAATGAGAAAGACAACATACTTCACTTGAGGGGTAAAAAAAAAGCTTCTGCTTACCGCTGCTTATAGGATGGAAGTGCACTGAATTCCTGTCATTGTATTTCAATGGCAATTTCCAGAAAATAAGTCGACAATGAGAGCTAGAGCCTTAGCTTTTCCAAGCCATTGTAGTCTCATCAGCCTCCACCCAAACTGAAAATCACAGCCTAAATCTACAGCACTAAAAACAGTCATGCATGACCTTACCACCTGCTCCACAATAAGCCAACCTTATAAATAAAATATAGAAAGCCTATACGAGGCAGCAGAAAGAACAAACACTGATGTGCAAATGTGAGCAGGCATCTAGCCATAAACATTGAGAATCGATGATTAAAACACTTAACCACAAAGGTGATAAATATATAGCAATAGGGAAAACATATCCTATTGAAACAGTCTCCACTGCAAGTACTGCTGATGAAACAAGGAACAAAATTATGATGATCACCTGTAAGCCTGTCCTTGCAAGGCTCCCATCTTACCCATATTATCCTCCCGTTAATATGATGTATTTCGATACTAAAAAAAGGTATCACCCTTCTTTTTCAGTCCCCACCACTCATGCTGGTGGTCTTCATTTCCATAGATTATAGGCACATAACAATCGCAAAAGAATTAGCATTTGGCACAGATGGGTACTTCACCTAGATACACAGTAGCATAGCATGGAATAAACTAGCATTAATATAGTTGCATTGGAATAACTCTTTAAATAAACTGACATTTGAGTTTGGATGCTCCCATCATATTAGCAACTGAAGCATCTGGCAAGTAATTTGGATGGCTTTGTTGCTAACAGCTCTGGAGTTCTCTGCTGATGTTAGGTCTCTAAGTCAAAGGGAGAAGAGTAGGTATATGAAAGTAGATATGCAGAATTAAAATCACTCTGTCAGTGCTTAAATCGCCTCTTCTAGGGACTTTATCCAACAGAGATTACACGACTCATGTATATGCCCCTCAGATAGCTGTAGAACTTTGATTCTCCTAAGTATGTTTACAGTAAGTTTTGGCCCAGACCCCTAAGTTTACCAGAAAAATACATTTATAGTTACCTGCAGGAACCCTTCAGAGTTGTCAAATTTTAACTTATGAGGCCAATCAACCCTCCATGCACAAAGTGCAGGGCTGGTAGATATTATTACATTGTACTCTTATATCCGTTCACATCCTACAACACATCAGCTGGTAGCTGGTAGATGTCAGTCATATTTGGGACTCACTAACACTGTCGTTAAAAAATAGACTCTATAGTAATTCTCTGGCATCTTCTACAGCATTTCCAAGAGATTATCTTGCAAGCTCACACTGTGAGGATCTACAGATCGCCTCAGTTTGAAATATAGTGAGATCATGAAAGGAAACAATCTTTCATATAAAGACCAGTTCTGCACATACTTTTCCTTAGTTATGCAACCCCATCTTTCATAGTATGATCAGTTTGTCAGATCCAGTGAATCATTAGAAGACAAAATAAATGAGAAACAAACCAGATCATGAATGAAGATCACATAAACTCAATTCAATGGCTAACAAAAAATTCTTCAACTTCCTTTACAGAAATTTCTCCATCTTACCAGTTTACCAGTGGCTCATACTATTCCCATCTATCTAGACAACAAAAAGATTATTCCTGATTTATCCATGAACATATGAACAAACAAATGATAACATTAGATTCTTTTCTTCTGTCTAACCTCAAAGGTTTGCCACAATGACCTAAAAGCACATTTTTCACTCTCAGTTTTCCTCATATATCACAGCTACCTTCAGTCCCTGGGCAAAATATACAAAAAGACATGTACAAAGCAATCTCCATAGGTACCTCAGGCATTTCTTTTTGAAAATTTACCCCAAACTATTTGTACCAGGACCTACAGTACTTTCAAGTGGATGTTCATTATTGAGATTAATGAGCTTTTAGGTTTGGGGGTTTTTCTTTGGTTTTGCATATGTAACATTTTCTGATAGTTATCTTTATCGTATTAACATTCCTATTTCTTGAAAAACAGCTGCAGGTGAGAGTTGCAAGGAAAAAAAAAAAGAGTTATTACTCAAAGTCTTCTCCTGACTATTTTATACCCATATATTTTTGGAAAGTTGTCAAAGTCCCCCTTATGGAAGAATAAGAATGTTTTGAATTATTGGAAGGGTCTGGACTTAAGTAAACTTAAAAGAATTTGGAAAAATGAACAGAGACGTTAAATTCTGAGACCATCATTCAAAGATATTGCACAGGCTGTTTTAGAAGCTTTATTCTGCAGATTATATTATTGTGCCCATTAGAAAAATTCCCTGGAATACCAGGGATTACAAAAAGATTAAATGTGGCTTGTAATTTTGTGTGTGGCACAATGTAGATATCCAATTATGTATTTGTAAGAGTAAAAAACATTTGACTTGGCAAATGGGCTGATATCTATCATCTGTATACACAAAGACTTTCCAAACACAGGTCAAGTTGTATCACTTTTAAATTGTTCTCCTATTAGGTCAAATCTAGAATATATTGGGTAGCATAATTGACTTGATTGCATTTAAATCTAGAGAGATATATAATTATGTTTGGTATTGCAAGGCAAGAATGTCTGCTGAGTTAAATCAGCAGAGCTATTTAGCAATTGAAGTGTAAATTGGTACATATGTGTTTTGTCCATTTAATTTTCAGAATTAGTCTTTATTAATGCACTTGCCCATATAAACATCTAAGTATGCCAAACTAGGTATTTTCTGTAAAAAAACCTGTTCACCTATATGCAATTAAAGACCCACTCACATTTTCATTTAATGAAGGGAGAAAAATCCAACAAACTGAACCAAAACAAACAAACAAAAAAATCCCACAAACCAGCATCTCATTAAGATCTGTGAAGCTGTCACTTTTCTGGATTGTATGCGTCACGTAGGAAGTGTTAGTAGTTAGAAATTGAGAGTCTGGGTTACTTTTAATAGCACGAGGAAAACTGGAAAATAAGATGCATTGAAATTCTGACCTACAATGATATTCCACTATGTTCTGTGGAGATTAAGTACATAAAAATGTTGAAATAGAGACTGGAATAACGTTGGTAGGTTTTAGTATTACAGTTAAAACACTGCTCAGTCATAACCCCTACAAATGACTACTTTCACTTACATTTTATCATCGGTATAATTAAAAGAAGTCTCTTGAAAGGGGCATTCTCATTACAACGAAGGACCACTCCAGACCCAATTGAAATGAAAAGAGAAACCATAGATTAGGTGTAGATACCAAATGGTAATTTCTAGGGAAGCATAAAATGCCAAATGTGTAACAATTATATTTTATAACTATGTGTTCAAAGGGACTTACAGTATTTTATCATACAAAGAGGTTTTGGCTCAGAAAGACTACTTCAATGAAGTGCCTCCTAGCATATATTCCAAAAAATTTTCAACTTTTTTATCAGAAACAAAAGATATTTTGTTCCTGATACTATTATTTTTAATTTTCAGCCTTAAAAATTCAGCTGAAATTATCCAAAGTATAAATGTTGAATAACTATGTATTTAAGAAAATAAATTTATCCAACATTTTACAGAGATAACAGTATCTTTCTGTGTACACTGCCACCATGGAAAAGCAGGTACACCATTTTGCACAATCTAGGGCTCCTTCTTCCACAGTGAGTGAAAAGATTACCATTGTCACTACACCAGGATATTTTGTGGAATTGCTTCAAAACTCACTACTGATTTTTCAAAATTCATCAATATTTCAGTAACTTTTTTGATCATCAAAACCTCCTAGCTCTCATGCTAGTTTAAAGTTGAAAAAAATGAAAGAAAATTCAGATTATCAAAATATTATTATTATTTATTTGCTACTTATTAAAAATACTTTTACACACATTTGATTTGTCAGAAATGGGAATAATTAAGCATCTCTATTCTGTAAAAAGTTAGGACTTCAAGAGACAAGATGCTATTTCCAGATGAAGTTATGAACATAGCATTATTAGTAAAGAGACTTAGCTCATCCTAAAGAACAAAATTAACAGAGACAAATTCCAAACTTTCTGTATCTTAGACCTCCCATAATATATGCACAAAAATGTGTTACATATATGTGGCACTGTTTTAAAAAATGCTTCTATAGTTTTTTTCATTCTTCTCTCAGCAAGCATATAATTTGTCATCTATAATCACAAATATATTCCAAACCATTCTTTAAAATAAATCCAAAATGCGTATCTTGTTTATACAAGTAGCATGAGATTGTATGCTCTTGTACTTAGAGGACATTTCAGTCCAGTTGAGTTATATCAACATAAGTTACATGATTGACTTTTACAACAGAAAGAAAAGGTTGTACTCAAACAACTGTTATTGCTTCAATGGAAAAAAAAAATCAATGAAAGCAAAATGAACAAGAGATTTTGTCTGAGTTGCAGTTAATACTACTGAAGAGCTATGGATATTAAAAGGTCAACAAATAAATTAGTCCAAGTGTTATGAAATGAATGATTTGGCTTATAATTATATTGAGTGCAAATTGTTCACTGCCTATTAGACCAGGTAATTTTTAACCATGGGGCCTCAATTACTGTTCCATAAGCAATAATATAGTTGTGAGAGCCACTGGTTCGATCGAGTGACCTATGAGACACACCAGGACAGCTGACTTTGCTATGATGGATCACTGAGCCTGATCTCCAAACGGTGCCAAACCTTCCCTTCCCGTGAGGAGATCTCATAAAAGAAACATTAGTGCTTGATTCATTTTACCAAAATGTTTGAGTTTTCAAGTGTCAGCAGTTGAGTATAGATTGTGAGGCTCTGTATTTCTTAGAAGAATTACGACAACAGGCATCCTATTGCTTCCAGCACACTCTGCTAAATGGCATCATGATGGTTAGGAGGATGCTTTTTCTGCTACTCAATTGGACTATGTTGTGAGAAATACATGGCAATCATATTTTACATCACTACGTAAACCACTGCATAACACCCAAAACTAGGCTAGAAATGGAGACGGTAGGTGAGATTATAGACATTACTTCACACTTCTGCAATGCCCTGCATTCAAAGATCTCAAAGCACCACTTTAATGGGAACAAATTAAACTTCACAACATACTTTCTAAGAAAATAGTCTCTCTCCCCCATCTTCATCAGAGACTGAAGTCACAATGGTCTATGGTTACAACCAAGGCAAGTTTTGTAGAGTGAGGTAATACTTTTTATTAGACTCACTGATACAGGCAAGAAAAGGTACAATCAGCATGCAGGAAGCAAGACTTGTGCACCTAAAAGCTCGTCTGTTTTTTTTCCGGTTACACCAGTTAGTCTAATATTTAAAGCTATTACCACTCCCTACAAATCCTGATAGCCTTAAAAAGGGAAAGAAATTAATCTGATACTGCTTTCATGCTATGAAGTACCATACATGGCACTTCATGAGGAGGAAAGGCATCAGCTGCCTTTCCCCATTGCTCCTAAGGGCACAGTGTTCCTTGTGAGCCAGGGCTTGAAATACGACAATAAAGGTCTTGCCACACTTCCCACAGTACTGGACCTGAAAGGACTGTAGTTGCTCAGTAACTATGTATATCTGCTCTCTGCTCATATATAAAATAAGTTGAAGATGTAAATGCAAATCCTGAATTATCAAATAATCTATGCAGAAGAAACCACAATAATAAAAGCCTAATTAGAATAGATTGTACCACATACAACCAAATCCTGTTTATATTGTCAATCTGCTATATTTTTGATAAATTGCTACATTCAGTCCATTGGGAGGGTGATTTTCCATTTCATCTCTCCATTGAGCAAAAAAGTACCACGTGACTAGAGTCTGAATTTCAATTTCACCAGCATACAGTTGAACCGAATATTATTTGGCACAATACAGTGTACAACTGAGCCACTAAATGGCTGATTTACTAAATTATTATTAGATGAGCTCTTGCTGTTCCAAGTGAAAGTGCAGCCACTGTCTCTCTTCATGGTGTGTTCAAATTGTTCTGTGTTTAAATATTCAGCATGAGGCTAATGTGAACTGATGAAGTGAGACTACAAACATTCACTTTCAATACAGACAGAGAGACAGAGATGCAACATATCATGTGGCCTGTGGAGGGGAAAATGATTTATATTTAAGGATGCTACTGCCTACTTCCATTACTATAAGATATTCTTAATTAGCTTTGTGTTTGAACCAGGAGTTTGGAAACATAGCTAAAAAACAGCTCCAGCACTGAACTAGCAATGTGCCTATGGAGGCTTCAGAATGCCAGTGAAGTTGTAGTTGAGCCTGGATCTCTGTCAGTAAAGTGCACGAGCTGCCACCAGTGTTTCCTACTTTACTACCTTTAGTATTTGAGTTGCAACTTAAGAGCATCACCTGCAATTCCACCCTAGTTGTCAGAAATCCTAGGAAATGTAGAGGACTGACCATGTTGTGTAATTCTTGACTTTTTGGCGTGGGAGGAGATGGAAAAAAAGAATTTTTTTATTTTTTTATTTTTTTTTTCCAAAAGGTTAAAAAAAAAGAAACAATTTCTTTACTGCCACCTGCTGGAGTTGACAATAACCCTTTGTCACACTAAAAGAACGAGCATCTTTGCTTAGAGGACAGTTACAGCAAGCATTTAAAATACTGTGATCCCAGACACTTACAGTAGATTAGAATTTTTTATTGGTGCTGTGTTGCCATAACAACATAAAGACAGCAGATGACTTAAGCTAAGCTTGCAAAGCAAAAGGCTGCTCATCTGGCAGTTAAAATGAATACAGTTCACTTCACAAGTTCCCCATATGGACCCTTAGTGTATGGTAATGAGGATACCATATGGTGGGAGAAAATGCACAGAGAACAATTGTGCTCTACAGGCTGAGTGAAGTGAGCAGGAAGTTATGAGGAAACGTGGGAGAGATTTGTGCGTGTGCTCTCTAACTCAAGGGTTTCTTTCAGAGGGGGGGTTCTCTCTCTTCTTAATCTTCTTCTTAATATATACATGCACAGAAATGACAGTGAAACATATTGTACATTTTGCAACATCATTCATCATCAACTGTCAGCTGTGTTTGTAAATCAGCTTGGTAAGATCTTATAAATTTGTAATTCTTAAAAGGTAAAAGTGTTAAGTTTTTAGACAAAGTGCAGGAAAATTTAAGCACTTCTGACAAGTAGAAACATTAGTGGTAATCATTTTAAAAATGCTTGCATCTTTCTGCCTGCATGTTTAGCTGTAAATAATGCCGCAATGAATAAAAGCTTTAAAAAGGGGAGGGGAGGATGAAATGGAATAAATATTTTTTATTTTATTTCCAAAAGGATAAAAAATAATAGCTGATCAGAAACATATGCATGCAAGATTCTGCTGTAAATGTACATATGCTATACAGTACGCTGTACTAACTAGATCCTAAACCTGGTAAGACAGCTTGCTAAAGGCTGCAAAGTCAATTTTGTACTACACATGCTTCATAAAAGATGAATATAAATGCATTAGTTAGACACGGTGAGCTAAATTAGAAGGTCAGGCAGGGCTGGAAGGGCTGAAATATCACACAACCAATGACTGTAATTACTCTTTTTTTAAGTCTATTAAGTGGTGTTGTTCTATCAAGGCTCAGGGGTATAGGACATGAAGTACAAGATAAAGTAATGTGTATTTATTACTCCCACGGGATCAATTTACTAGATATTTTCAGCTCCATGGAGCAAAATACACAAATGCAGCCTTTGTTACTTTCTTCAAACTGTGTTTTTTTCCTTCAAAAGCTCTGCTCCTCAAAGGGACCGTGTTTACCTGTTTGGTATCTTTCTGCCAACCTCAGTTAATTGTTGCATTTAAAAACAATAGCAATAAGGATACAAGAATAGAGAAATGCAGGGATCCCTCTTACAGGATGTTCAAACAAGTGGTTCACGTTGCTCAGATGGAACGCGTAGACTAGAAAATCCAATCCCAGGCATGATTTTTACCCCAAGGCAAAGCAGAAATCAGGAATGGAGAATGGTGCAGAGCTCCTTGTCATCGTGTTAACCCTGATCTATTAAAAGTTTTGTCATAGATTCTAAATTACACCATCTGCTCTAATCATTTGCTGAGTAAATGCTGACCCACTTATAAAGAAAACTCACTGAAATGTGTATGCACGCTGTTGACCTTCAGAAAGGAAAGGGCTCCTTGCCAGCCATTTGTACGTGGCTCTGCCCTTCAGCAATCAGTATTGCTCTGTCTCTTAGCTCTCTCTCATTTCAGACTCTCTGCATATTCCAAGACATACCTCTGACGTGCATCACCCCAAAAGGGTGATACTTTCATAGTAGCCTCAGGTATCTTGGTCGTCTTCTCAATAGCTTTGAAACTCTCTCCCTGATCATTTTCAATAGGAAAAGTTGAAAACCAAACCCAAAAATCCCAAATAAACCCCTCAGCCAACTAAGTGCCTAGAGTGTTAGGAAATGAAAAAACCTCAACTGTTAAGGGTTCAATATCAACCTTAACTCTGGTCGCACATTCCTATAAATTTTGAAGTACAGTGTAAAAGCCGTCAAGCACATCACATGCCCTCCTTGCTGTACAGATGATCTCACAACAGCTCCTCTTCACATGCTGCCCCTTCCTGCCCATAATTAGTATAAAAGTTTTCTAACAACCCTCTTGTTACACTGAGTGGAAAAAAAAAAAAACAAAACAAATATATGTTTTCTTGACTGAAAATTACTAACTTTGGTTAAAATACAGTATCTTGAGTTAGCAGATGGAAATTCATTCTGGAATTTCCATTGAGTTGTGCTGAGGCAGAAAAGCTGAGTTGCCTTGTCTTCATTGTTAATTTTAACCTCCACTAGCAAGCCTGGGCCAACCCACCCTCATTTAGAGACAACCTTTATTTGCAATATAAACAATACCCATGTCACAATGGATAAAGGGCAGATTTGTGAGATTTCATACGGCAAAAGACAGCTGCTTTTGCCAGCCACTGGTTCCTAATAACCACCTGTCTTCTATTACTGTCCTACACAAGGAGGAGGGATATGTCTTGGAGGGTTCTACTGACTGACCAGAGAAAAGGAGATGAAGGGAAGGTGGAGCCTGGTAATATGTGCTCTCTGCTCAGCATGGAGGCCCCTGTGTGCTAGAGAGAGAGAGAGGCTCCACTTTAATCTAGAGAAACCAGAAGTAAAGGTCCCTTTCAGGAGGGATAAGGGGTCTCCTAGAGAGAGCATTTAAGCAATAAACTGGAAGGGAGAAGATGTCTGATCACAGAGGGGGTCAATGCAATGACTTGCTTCTCAAACACAGAGTGAACAATCTTGGGCTTAATTTAAATACAAGTGATGAGTTGTAAGAGTGGTGAAAATGCCAAATAAATTCTAGGAAATTGCATATAAAGGGGAATTGTTGTTATTAAATCATTTAGGATGGATGTGTTTCAAATCTAGCTCACAGTTGAAACTATTTTACAGCTATAACTGTGGGGTTTTAACAAAACTGCAGAATTGCAACATATCTACCAGGGATTTATTTTAAGGATTGTAGAGTAGTTACATGAATGAACCTCAGTAGAATCAACATGTTGTTGTGATCTGAACTCTTTAGTGATTTCTACTGCAGTTATGTATGCAAGAACCAACAACACGTGTGTATTTGTGTGCACATATGCAAACATATGTGACAGGGAAATTGCACACACATGTGTGGGCTTAATCCCCAGCTCCACAGGCAGGCTTTCTACAGACTGCTTCTACAGGACAATGATACAATTTCCTAACATTAGCATCATGGTATTTCTTTTCACTTCTCCCCAGAGATCTCTTGTTTCCTCTGATCTGCCTCCCGTCTGTATTAGAAAGGAAAGACTATACTGCCCAGCACACTCCTGGTACTTGATCTCACTCCAAAATTTGGGTGCTAATCCCACCACCTCTGTACTGCCTGTCTCTCCTCTTGGTGTGGGGGTGTGTGTGTGGGTGTGTGGGTATGTGTGTGTGTGTGTGTGTATGTACAGACATGCATATCTGCTAGTGACAAACCTACACTGGCTACTTTCCCTGACCCTGTACAAGAACTTTACAGGACTCTGGCCCTCAGCTGACTCCATAGCACAGCTACCATCATCAGTTCTCACTCTTTTTTCTCCAGAAATTGTACACTGCATTTCTACTTTAAACATATCTCTATATCAACTGTCAGTTTAGCAGTCCAAAAACCCTTGTTCCCAGGTTCTCCTGTTCTCCTCACTATGGGAGGGCATTCTCCAGTGGAATTTGTCTACTGAAGCACTGGGAGACAGAAAAATATTTTCAAAATCTGGCTTTTTTTCTTTGCCTACTTCCAGTAGATAGCTGGAACACTTCAAAAAATTAAACCCAAGCATGAACAATGAACACTGCTGAAAATACTGGTTCTAAACTAGTAGAGATCAGATTTCTTAAATAGCCTCAATGGTTTTAGAAATGCTTGTTGACACAGATATGGCTGTTAACTCCTCAGCTCTGGAGGGCAGAACATGCTAACACTCATTTGATGGCCTCAACAATTCTCACTGACTGCAGGGATAAGTGACACAGTAGAATTCTCTTGTTGTTCCACGGGAAGGACTGCATGCCCTTATGAACACAAACATTATAACTATTTCTGTTTCTTGAAAGATCTCTAATGCATCAGTAATATTTCAATGGAATAATGGCTACAAACACTAGCAGCAATTACAGAAATGAGTTTTGCTTTGTTTTGTTTATTTAATGCATAAATACAAATTTTTTAATGAACAGAAAGTGACGATGCGCTGGCAGGACAACAGGGAAAATGGAGGCAAGGATATTAAAAGCTTTGAGCACAGCTCTCCTCTCTGATGTCTCACACTCTGTCTCTCTCATACATTTGCCCTCTCTGCCCATGGTTCCACTGTGGAAGCCATATGGCTTCCAACTCTCTTCTAAGTAGCCACTGAGAATTGTCTGTAGTGGAATACTGCCAAAGCCCTTCCTGGTTTAATGACATGGGGAAGAGCGCTGTGCAGTGCTCACCCAGCACAGAGACTCACTGCGTCCTTGATTATGATCCTGGAGCCAGCAAGCGATGCTGGGAATTGAACCATCAGTGCCTCAAATACAGAAGTCGACATGTGCCAACCCCTGCTGCATTCAGCTTCTGTGCGTGGCATATTAATGAGTCTTGAACTTGAGGTCCAACCTTCAAGTTCGCACAGAAGGAATTACCCAAAGACAAAAAAAAAAAAGGTTCTCTTCATCCTGTTTCCCTCTAAACTTGCATAGTGACACTAGTTTCTTCACTGAGTTTGTTCAGTTCTTAAGCAGTAACTTTTTTTTTAGGCCATCACATCATACTTTTGCGTACATAAATACAATTTCCCTTGATTTAAAGATTTGAAAAACTAGCTTGAAAACATAATCAGAGCAAACACGTTAAGTCAGGAGGTTATATGAAGGCACAGATGACTCAGTACTAACCCCCTGTAAATATCTGCTAAATGTTGGAATCAGGATATGGAGCTAGATGGAACTTTATTCGGCCTGTTTTTATGTCCCATGACATTAGATAGTAGGAACATGTGCTTATCAATGTGGTAAGTCTCAGTCTAAATGGGAAAAAGGAGGGTGCTCAGCCTGATGGCTGCATTCCCATACCAGCACAAAAGAGCATTGCTAAGTACCCCCTCAGTGCCACGGATGTCAGAAAGGGAGTCCAACACCTGCAGAAGTTGGTGATGCACTATAACCCCGAGCCACATAACCCAGTCTGGAATTGCTTAGTCTGATTTTAGTTTAATTTCCTCATTTACGAGAAAGCCACAGTCATCTATGAGACAGCTGGAACACTGGGTTCAGGGAAATTTTGCAGCATTTCTTTTGGCCTTGCAAATGTCTGGTGCATAATGAAAGCTGGTCTCTTATTTTCTTAGAAATAATTTTTCTCCACATGTGTATTTGGCAGCAAAGGAATGATACAAATGAGAGAGCCCCTACAGAAGGATGCTCTCTTTCTTTGGAAAGGGTTGTACCTCTGAAGGGAAATTTGACAACCTATGAAAGCTGTGTCCTGCTGCAAATCTGTCCAAAAGTCAGAGAAAGGGACAGCTTGTAGAAGGTGAACAGAGCCAATGTAAAATGTAACTCTCCGGGACAGCATGTTTCTCTAGTGGTAAGAGGGAAGGACAACACATCATCGACCCCAAAACCACAGTCTACTGCCTTCCTAAGCAAAGATAAAAGACTTAACAAGCTTGTAAAAAAACCCCACATACTGAAATTCATTTCTGTCAAGAAATAAAACAAAGTAAGTTGTGGTGTTCTTGAATTCTTCTCACCTTTGAAACACTTTAGAAATTTAACTAATCAAAGCACATAACAATCCCTGATGAAAATCTACTTACAGCTGAGGAAGTTAAGGAAGAAAGGTCACAAGATTTACTCAGTCACAAAGGCTATATTGGATGTGCATTATTTGAGGGATCTGGCCTAAGGCATCAAAGCCCAATTTGTCTCTGGGCTGCAAATTTACAAAAAGTGAAATGTGGTGTTCTTCAAATATACCCACCTAGCCTATTTGACTGGCCAACTCATTCACTAACAGCCATGATGCTAGAGTAGATACAACACATGGTGGCTGGTCACGTACAGTGACTCCAGCCCATGCACGTTATTCCTGTGGCAGAGCAACGCTTTTTCAAATACCCCATCTCTTTCTCCAGTACATCACAAAACTCACCACAAATTCTTTCCAGAGAAAGTACTGTAGGGCAAAGTAGCAAGAACAGATGTAAATACAGACCCAGACAGCACTTTCACAGTCCAGGACAGAAGTACACAAAGCCAATGTGAACTATTCTGTTTCTTCCTCGGTTTTTACTTGACAGAAATCAACAAAAAAAAAAAAAAATCTCCCACTAGTTTTGATGGGAATGAACATCAAATCACTTCACTATGTATTGCTCTAATTATTTCAACAATCCTGATAGAAAGCAGTTTACAGTAATTATTATCTTAAATCAATACATGGTGCAACAGCAGTAGACACACATTTCCTGAAGATCAAAATAACTTGATTTTATCAATGGTGAAGTTTTCAAAATTATAATGGCAAGTACTACTGTGATAACAAAACCAAGAAGTGTCATTCTTCTATGAATAACCTGCTCAGTTTCGAAAATACCAACCAAAAATTTGCTCATAAGTATTTCAGAACACAGAGGAAGATTTGCTTTTCAGAAAGGCGGGAGCTGTTTGAGCTAGCTGTGAATCAGAAAGTCACAGAAGTCTCATAAGCCTACAATGAAAATTCCTGATTGGGCTTCATTGGTCATGTCTCTGCTTCAGCTTATCTGGCTTGGATACCAAACCAAGACCATTATATTTACAGAGTCTTGCACTTTCAGACAAAAACATGCAGTAACCAGCTTTGCCATATTTAATAAAACAATAAACTTCGGCTGACCTTTGGCAAGCGTTCAGGGTCACCAGGGTGCCGGGGGATAACCTTCTGTAACCTTTGGAAACCATAGTCAATGGTGGGTTCGTTCAGAGCTGAAACAACAACAAATATCATGATGTGACAAACGCATAGCAAGCAAGCTCTGTTGCACTGTAACAATTGGCAATGCATTGCAAGACCCAGGAAGGATCACAGCAAAATCCCCTTTTACTGAAATCAGCACTGTCTATGAAGTCTTAGTTCAAACACTGTTTGAGGTTGGTTCTGAGGCTTTGGTTCAAACAGCAATGCAAACCTTCCCACTCGAGTTCCTAAAACAAGGTTGCTGGAAAATTTGAGGATGTTGCAAACATCTTCCAAATAGGAAGCAACTATTTTCTCTGAAAGCCATGATGAAATTTATTTGATAAATACTTCATACCCCATGTTTCATGTTGGGTTTTTTTTCCTGCTTTTGTATTATGAGGAAAGTCCTTTGTGATTGAAAGACAAAAGAAGTAACTATTAGGGAGCCTCTTGTTCCAGATTCTATTACACATTTAATATGCTCCATGTGCAATGATCACATATAATTTTGTTGTGAACTACAGGCATTTGCCTTGGCAGAGGCTTTATTTTTCACTCATCAACATTGACTTCAGCAGCCTGGCTCAAGCTCTGATCAGCACTAAATTGATCTAAAAGACTTAATGAATTAAAAAAAAAAGTCATCTATGGTTTTAGTTCATCTTTCCCTGGTTCTTGTCTAGTAAAATGGAGGAGAGAAATGGTGGAAGTGGAACACTTTAATCTTCATGAAAATGCTGCTCTGCCTGCATTAATCGAATCTCTGATTGTGCCAAGCCTTTAAGCACATGCTTATGTGTAAGCACATACTTAAAGCCATTTGCTTTCAGCAAAGCAAATTGGAGAATATTATGTTTTTTATATGATTTCCTATAATTACAGGGGACTCCATTGAATGACCTTCTAGCTATATTTCCAGTCATATGATCAGTTTAAAACTCAGATGTTAGTGAGACTTCAACATGTGCTTAAAATTTCCTAAGTGCTTTCGTGAACTGGAACAACAGTCAAGCATTCTCAAGCACCTCTAAACAACAGTGCATCTTGACTCTCTCATGCCCATAGAGATGATAAAATTTTTCACAGCAATTTGTTAGCAATATTTTTTTAGTTAAATGAAAAAGAAAAGTTTCCAATATACTTTTTATATTTTATACTTTTTTTGTGGGAAGGATTTTTTTTTCATTTTTGTGTCACTTCAAAGTTGTTATTATTTTGTCTTAATTTATTAACAACAAAAAATTATTTCTTGCATGAGATCTGCCTACTAATTTATGAATATATTTTTCACCTTACTTTACAATGGTTTTATTCTCCCAGTCTCATAAGCACTCTCATGTGGCTCAATGATGTTTATCCCACAGCAAGTTAACCAACTCCATCAGTCTGATCAACATGGTACAATTTGTCCATACTTCCACCATTTAAGTGAAAAGAACATTTTTTCATACTCCTAACATTAAACATCTTTAGCCAGACCACGCTGTTATCATCAAAGTAATATCTAATCCCTGGTTTGTTTCTAATTAATTAGTGTTCCATAAACAACCCCCCTAACAGTCCAGTTTTTAAATAAACTTTTCCATTTAAATTATTCTTTTCAAATCACACTTCTACAGCAGATGGTCCTAGTGGCAATCAAAAGGTCAGATTTTTGTATCCTTCTCAACCTTCAGTACATCCCAGCTCCATAAGCAGGCCCAGTGATGCTACTGCAAGTTGAAGCAGAAGGAAGGTGATGTAGTGGAATCCAGATCTGTTACAAGTATTATGGTAACATCAGACTAGAAATCTTTCAGGATTTTACTTTCTGGGCTATTGTCAGTTTTTTACTGCCCCAGATGTCATGGCATGCCTCTAGTCTCCTCAGGTTTTTTTCATGCATTTCCCTTGTTCAGGAATATCTCAGTTTCATCTTTTATTTATATTCAGTTCCTTGTACGGAAAGGGTGAAAATAAGGCTTTTTCCCTGCTTGTGTCCTTTTCGGTTTATGGTTGGGCCTTTTTTCCAAGTTTTTCCTTTCACACCCTTGCCACATGCTGTCCACTCTCTTGTGCAGTTTTGCAGAAAATATCACAATACCTGTGTCTGTAAACCCTCAGTTTCATTACCTTTGAGTTTCCTTACATGGCTTCTTATCATGGACCCAGTTAGTTTAGACTTTCTCCAAATTTTATAAGAAATTAATTTACTGCTATTTATGTTTATTATCAAAAATAGCTGTTATCTGAGAAGATTAAAAAAACTCTACCATTTTAATTTACATTTCCTTTGCAAATATGTTAGAACATTTTAGCGTGGTTCTATCAAATGTATTTCTTCTCTAATTTAGTCTAGTTTATGGCCATTTTCCTTTTGCATCCTTTGGGAAAGTAGTTACTAAATTCTGCAATATTATAAATGGAGGCCAGTTCTGAAATCTCCCCAGAGATACCAGTCATTTTCTCATATCTTCCCACACATTCAACACATTTGAAATCCACAGAGTATTTCCTGTGAGTATTTTCTGAACTAAATGACCAAAAAAAAAATGTTAATTTTATGGTCCGATCTCACAAGGCATCAAGCATCCTCTGAGAGATACTGAAAATTTTCTGCCTCAAACAGCTTCAGGTTTGTTTTAGTCGTGGGGAGAGGCTGCACACAGCAATTTGCAGGATTGGGTCCTAAACTGTACTTGTCAAATATCACTCATTAGTCTATAATCATTCAACCCTTTCAGTTTCACATAAAATGAAAAAAAGGAAACTTTATCTGCCTGAACATCTACCACAGATTGGACAATATTTGCCCTCCATCCCTCATTTCATTTATAATCCATGTCAAATATCATTAGTCATATCTCAAAGAAAGAGTCCTGTTTAAATATTTAACCCCATCTTCAGCATTAAAGCCACACCAGTTCCTGTGTCAGTAGCTTGCAAAAGTTCAAAGAAAAGGTGATATTCTGATTTCTCAGCATTGCAGAAGAGCCAGTGCTCAGGCCACCCTTCGTGGCAGCTAATATACAAGGTTAGATATGGGCTTCATGCAAGGTTTTGCCTCTGTCACCAGTAAGTGTGAGCCTGATCTCTGCCTTTGAAGTCCGTTCACAGTAACGCCTTTTCCTGTGCTCTAATTCAAATCACATTTTTTTTGCCCATAATTGGAAAAAAAAAAAGAATCAATAAGGAATAAAAATTCTCTATTTGTGTTCTTGACATCCATACATTAAAAACAAGCTAACACATACTGTACTTAAAATGCATTCCCATTACCCTAAATTTTAAAAGTACTATTGAAAGTACTACTAACTTTAAAAAACTGTATTAAATTCAAATAGGTCCCAAGGCTAATGGAAGCAATTTGTATACCAACCCAAACTGACTGGCCCACTTTTCAAAATACAGGTATGATAATCTTGCGGTTTTAAAAGGACATTTAAATTGAAAGACTGTGAATTTAGTACATAATTATACCAATAGAACCCTTTAACTTGTCAACTTGTAAATCTAAAAGGCTATCAATCATTTCTAAAGAGGAAATAAACCTTAAAATTCTTTGATTGACAGTGCTTACTTTTTACGTGAAAAAAAAAGGAGTAAAGTGGCCAGAAATCCATTTACAAAAGTACATTGTTTTACATAGGTGAGTAAAAAGCCAATAATTACACCTCCAAAAGACATATAAATCAAAGTAAGTACTTTTCCCTCACTTACATATTTTAAGTTGCAGTAAACTTCAGGTAACTTTTATTAAAATACTTTTCCAAATGCAAAGCTTATTGAAGCCATTAATAGAGTAGCATTTTCATTTAAGCTAATATAATCATTTTTGCAAATACAAGATTTAAGCCATTTTTCTCCTTCCAAACAATAAACTTTCAGCCTGTCTCTTGTGTGAATTAACTAAAATTACACCCAGGTGTACAAAATCTGTCTATCTATCCTAGTGTATGAGTTAAGGCACAATATTTATTATTCTTACCATTTTATGAATTACTTCTTAAACCCTTGAGGAAGAACTTTCTTTCAAATTAGACTCTAACAGAATAAGCCATGAAGCTCTTTATGCAGCAAGTCTAAAGCCATAACTCATAAAATCTAAGGCTTTTAATCAAGAAAATGCACAATGTCTATGGAAATAAGGATGCGTACATTATGTTCATCTTTTCAAAGTCCAACTTATTTTTCAACAGAAATGCTGTTTATGCCTCTGAGAAAAATGTTTCCACCATAACTATAATTTCAAATTCTACATGAATAATTTTAATAACTACATGTAGATAATCCACCACCTTTAAAAGTTTTTTTTCTGTTTTATTTTTATTATTATTTTTGTTTAGGTTTTTTAATTGTCTTTTTTAAACTAGTCAGTGGAGGGCTTTTCTTAATATTTCATATAATTAATTCCTACTGTGTCAATAAAGCTTTGGTTGTTAATTGAATGACTGTCTGATGTATCTGAGAGAGGAATTTTTTTCTCTGGCCACACTGCCAACTTACAGGAGAATGATCGACACTTAATATTCTGTGTAATATCAGCAATTAAAAGGACCTGTTCAAATATCATATGGAATTCGTAGCTTGGGGTAGTGTAGGAGAACTCTTCACCGAGGAAAACTCATTCAGCGAATGCAGAGAGTAATTGAATTAGACACATTTTAACATTATTATTCAAAGAAAAATAAACACACACTACATAGAAGCATTATGGAAATATTTTAGAACGTAAAACATATCCAGCTAATTTGTTTCCCATGCATTCATGGTTTCATTTATTCCTTTTATTTTTCAGCCCTTGTTTCTTTTTCATTCCATTTGACCCAAAACCAATGAGAAAGCAGCACTTAGACCTATGAACTTCCCATATGCTTTTCCAGTGGTGAGGGAAGGGAGTCTAAGGGCTCAAATAACAAAACCGAAAAAAGACTGAAGGCTACAAACAAATTGGCCACAGGTCTACAGATCCAACCGTCCCTATCCCAGATGAGAAATCTGGTCTTGATTGTTTTAAGTGAAACTCCAAGGGGAAGGCTGCACTGAGAATTAAATGTTTCACAGTGTTTGCTCCTGTGGTGCACTAGAGAGTTGCTGGTTTTCCTGGAAGGCAGAGGCATCATAGGGGAGAGTTTGCAGAAGGTAAAAATGACCTGCAGAAGCACAGAGCTATAATGGCTTCAGATTATGTCCAAGAGGTTGTGGCTATAACAGTGGAATGGAAGAAGATTCTTTAGACTCTACCTTTGTCTCTTCACAAATCCATTTTTTTTTAAATTTGGCTCTACAACAAAATTAGACACCTAGTGACAAGTCCTGAACTATAATGTCAAAGAGATAGGGCTTTAGGGTCTACAAGGCAGTTGTGAGTTTTTTCCTGTCCGATGAGAGAAACTTCACCAAAACATAAATAGAAAGATAACTTTGTGTGTCTTGGCCAAGTCAACATCTCAACACCTCATACCCACAAAAGAGTATGAAGAAGTTCATGCAAAAATACTGCAGCACAATCACAGCAAGGAAGTCCAGGCCAGGAACACATTTAACATGTCTCTCTGTGTCCAGTGATTAAACCAGGTCAGAATATTTGAAGGTACAGAGAGTTAATATTTTAAACGAAATCAAGGGCAGCTAGGAAGACAAACTCTTCAATAGGAGCCTTGCAATCTTACAATCTTCAGAGGAATTATAGCTAAGGAATTCTTTTCTCCCAGACTTTGGCCTCTTCCCTCAGTAACTCAGATTCCTACATCTACAATCAGCCTTCTTAACTTTTAATCTGTACTCCTGTCTGTATTTCCACACTGCTGACAAGTAGCAGACTGGAGTGCAAGTGGCAACAAATGAGAGGAGTCATGTGAAAGGTTGTGGCTTCTGACTCCCCACTGTTATTGAGCATGGACTTTATGAGGAGATGGAAAGCAGAAGCTCCTGCCTCTCAGAGTGGCAAGATGCCACCACAGAGATGATCAAGGATGTTTGCCTTCTCCAACAGCCTCTGGCTTCTGTCTTCAAGCTCTGGGTGATTTCTGCTAGAAGCTTCTGACTCTGGGAGATAGGGATACAACAGGACAGATCATATTAATATCAAACTCCAGGTGCCAAATTGTCTTGCTAAGGCCCTGCAGTGCAGTGATACTAACAATGGATGATATTACAAAGCAACATCTTGACATGGCATGCTGTATGCAAACCCTACCCGTCAACTCTTGTTCATAATGGCCTCCTCGTGTCTGCTCTACAAAGACAGCAAAAAAACACAACTTCAAAACCCAGTCATCAAATGAAAAAAAGTCTGTTGTGCAAATCTCCCTGCAAAGACTATTCCTTTGCTAATTAAAGATCGTTAAATGAAAACACACAAGCATTTGAGCTATTTGTTGTTGTGAATTTGGCTTGCTTTTTATAAAGTTTCCTTTCCACTGACTTTCCCTGGAGTGTTTATTCCCACAAGCAATGGAAAACGGAAGTGGGTGGGACAGTGAGAGCCTGCACAGAAAGGTTTGAGCTAGAAAGGCCCTTCCAGTGTTAACTCAGAATTTCCTTGCTTTTCTCATCTCAATACTCCCTCACTTAAATGTATTCTTGTGCATTGAATTTCCATTTTTAAAATGAAACTGTGACATTATGTCTTTTTTTTTAATTGGAAATAGAAAGAGATAGAGATATCAGAAATGTAATTCCTATATTTTGTTGCCATATAATGCCCAAACACACACCATGTGCCTGTGCCAAGCAATAAGAAAAATGCAGAGCTGAGTCAAATGATAAATCTAACACCTAGATCTCTTGAGTTTCCCTAGTGACTGCTCTTTACTTGAACTAAAGATGCAATAGGCCAGCGTTTGAGGCAGCTCCACTGTATTCATCACTGTTATTACAAACATGATAGACAGCGTGATATTTTCTTCCTGATAACAATTTTTCTCCAGCAACTAAGAACCAGAGGAGACATTTCCTTCCCACCTAGCCCAGTTTCCACAGCCAGTGGGGGTGCTGAAAATGCAAGGAATGCATGTCTTGAACCCAAATTTTTAAATGAAAGTTACGGAATGAAATTACTGGATTTGTCTAGCAAGAATCATGTGTTGGTTTCTCAAAATACATTGACTCTAATGTTCACTCTTGGCAACCTGCAATCTGGCTTTAAAAAAAAAAAAAAAAAAAAAAAGTCAAACAATTTGTAAGCTTCACAGTTTCTTCTGCCTCTGACTGCACTGACCTCTTGACTAATGGGGAAAATTTGTCCTTAAGGGAGTCTGAAACAGAGTCCAGTTTCAGGCACTGGAATTTAAACATACCAATTTCAGAATAGGCTGGCAGAATTCACTGGGGATATGTATAGAGAGGGCCAGGAGGAAATTAATGCATGTTGGTGACTTCGTCTAGTCATCTAGGTTAATTGATGCATCTTTGTCAGTCATTATAAAAGGGAAAGAACAGCATTTACATGTGAGTATTTTCCTATCTGTCAGACACATTCTGGTAATGCACACAAGCATGATGCAAAAAATTTACTGAAAATGGCTAGCTCTCAATGGATTATCCCTTCATTTAAATAATAAATACATGTGTACACATACACAGAAGCACAAAAATGCATACAAATCAAGATTTAAAATAATGGGTGCCTAAGGTTCATTATAAGATCTATATTTAGGTCTTCTACAAAACATTTTAAAAATAAAGACATTGCATTTATTTTTAAACTGTTGGGTCAGAAACAGGTGCAGACATGTATCATACAGAGTATAGGAAATGCTAAAATGTCACCTCATGTAACTTTTTCTTTCATTTTTTACTATGCATATTTCAACATTTTTCCTTTGCATGGGCTCCTCAAATTCTGCAGTGTAGGTACAGACACCTTTCAAATTTTGATAGAGATAATTCTGTGTAACATATAGGAAGTTGTTTCTTTTTTGTCACCCTTCATAAACACCTTTGAGGTAGACAGCATTGAAAACCATTCTTGGAACATGTTGGTATGCAGAAATATTTTCTTTTGAATAATCCCTCACTCTTGCTTTTAATCCTGCTATTTCTCATCTTCTTTTCGCATTATTAAAAAAAATAATTATTATCACAGGATGTGGAAATGAAAAACTCACTGTCCTGTCTGAACGCCAAAGCCATTCCTAGCAGAAAGCACCTTAGCCTAAATTTAGTTGTTTCTTAAAATTGTAGACTTCTGTTGTGCAAGTGCACTATGGTCACACCGAAAAGAATCTTCAAGTGAGAAAAATGGAAAACCACCAGCTATCACATCCTAAACCTCTGCAAATTATATTCATGGAAAAATACATGTAGAAATTAATTATAAAAATGAGATGAAATGTGCCTAGCTGTAATGAACATTATAGGTGTGATGTTCTTGGAAGGGACTGACCTCCTGTGAGGTTTAATTTAGGATTTTAATCCCTCTCCATAACTAAGCTTAAATCCCTTGAGAAAACAGTAGTTTGCAAACATGTTTGTTTCTAAACATTAGCTTTGATTTGTCTGTATGTAGTTGTGTTAAGGCTACTCACTCAAAAGCAAAAGGACCTTTTTGGCTGTATACTGAATGATGCAGCAAATTGTTTAAAATTAAATCAGTTGGGTTTGTTGCCTGCTGGTTCATAATATTTAAATAGAAATGTATAATTTGAGAGCTCTCAGTAGTCTTTGATTTTAGCAGCAGTTATATCACCTGTTTCTATAATTGTTAAGGAGTTGGGTTTTTTGCAAAAATTTTGACAGTAACTGTTATCAAGGGTAAAAAAAAAAAAATAAATAAAAAAATCATACCAGCCTGTCTGATAAACATGTTTCCCTGCCCTCACACCCCAGTGAGCACTGTGACACTATACTTTTATCATCTAGTGTGTGCTCAGAATGAGCTTAGAACAGCAATTGCCAGGAATAGGCAGGCGATAAACTGCATTGATTTAACACATCTTGTTTTCAATCATGCTCAGATTTTCTGAGCACGCATTTTTCCTGTACTCCAGCTTGTAGCTTTTATCTGACGAGCTGATCCCTTTTCACTGGAAAATGAAAAGGTCGCACAATAAGACACGGTTTACTGGAACTTGAGCACGCACCAGGGAAAGTATTTTAGATAAATACTGTCAGACATAGTGGAGCTGAATTTCAACAACACAATTGCTAAACAACAATACTTATTACTCTCTAGAACAAGCCTACAAGCAACTTATGGCTCACAGCAGGGGAGATCTCAGAGTTAGGCTCAATAGTTAAAGAAACCTTATTCAAGCCTGTTTAAAGATGCAGTATTGCTTTTGCCTTACATGCATCGACTAGCCATACTTCAGGACCAAACTAAACACCGCCTCAGTTGCTTTCCTAGGTAATTTGTAAATGACATAAAATTACATCTATGACTTTTTCATTTTCTTTTTTTTGGCAGAAAAGTGAATGGCTACGTGCTTGATTTAAGTTAATCAAATGAGGTACTGGGTAGTTGTAAAAAGAAATTATCCTTATGCGAAAGTACTTTAACTGAAACTAATAAATTAGCCAAAGTGAGCTGCTGAGGAGGTCAGTAAATAAGCAAGGAGTAACATGGCATGACCCATCTACCAATGGCCGAGGCAGAGTAGGCTCATAACAACAATTCTAATTTATTTTTCCCCTCTCTCTGAAACAACTGCATTGATCCTGATCAATACCATACTGGAAACAAAACAACTTTACTTATTCCTACCAGGAGGGGCAAAGAAAACTTCCAAGTTATTCTTTACTGCATTGATTATACCCAAGAAAAGATTTCACCAAGTAAACAGGGAACCTGACTTAACTTTCCTCCTCAGCCTAAGTGGACTAACACCCATTTCCCTGCAAGGGCTCAGCTGCTGATCTGCAGCAAAGGAGGGGCAATCGGTTCACTCCAGCTGCAGCCCCCTCTCAGCACCTCCTTCCCATGCTTCATGTGTGTGCGTGCACAGAAACAGAATATGCATGAGGTCCTCACTGGCTCCCATGTGTTATACTCAGTGCAGCACCTAAACCTACCCAATCCATCTCAGGTTTTTCACCTGACAGCAGTCTTTCAAAACCAAATTCAAAACAGTGGTCTTCCCATCCACCTCACCCCTTCAGTCTTTGGAAAAGACTCATCTTTGTCAGTGCTTCCCAGTCTGCTCCTCTCTTCCAGCAGCCTTTCTCAGGACAGGGACCCTGTTTTTCATGGAGCCCAAACATCCTCCAGACCTGCCCTCATTTTTACAGGTATTTCTGCACCGCTGCCAAAACACCAGCACACCCCCTTCATGAGTAACGTGGACTGCAGGTGAGAATGGTATGTTTAGTAGAGCAAAATTTTCAACACAGGCTATTTGCTCTGGCAGCAGCGAGTACAGCCCCATGGTGTTATTCTGAATGCGTCATGCCCTGCTAGCTCACTTGGTAAGCAGTCTTATGTGGCAAAAATACTGCAAACAAGTGATATCTGTAGGTGAAAGCAGCTCTTCCTGCCTTTTCTCTTTTCCCTGATATATCATCATTCACCACTTTTGCTTACAATTATATATAGTCTCTCAATCTCTGCAAATATAAAATGGGGATAAGAAACTCCAGCCTCTGATCCAATCTGCACTTTTGGAGAAAGTGGCTGTGCTTCTCCAGGCACTGGTCGCTAAGATATGGTCAGCTGCTAGCTCAGCTTAGCTATAACAGTTAATGAGACACAGTGATACCACCTATTCCTTATAGAAGTTGCAATACAAAGGGAAGACCTAAAACCAAAGTATCATCCCCGCAAACATCCTTCCCATTTGTCAGCAATATCAGTGCAGAACTGCTGTGAAATATTTATGTTTTCCTTGCTTCTCCTGAATGTGCTTATTAGTCATTTAGGCCCAGCATAAACTCATCTTAAATTCACTTTGTCCAAGATCCTTAACCAGTATAAAGTAGAACTATTCTGTCATTTTTTCTGAAAATATACTGATACTGGCTGGAAACTTTACTGGCTCGAGCTTAGTTTATATTTTATATATACACATCAGATAGCCAAGCCTCCATCTCTAGTTGGGTACATTCATCTTTCTCCAATGTTCTGCTCACATTGTAAGTCTCACAGAAAGAATATGGTAAATATTATTTAGATTACATTTTGAATTATAATTTTAAATAGGCAAGTCATAAGCATAGTGATACACCTCAAGAAAAGTATAAAGTAAAATCCAGCTTTGCATGCAATGGCATTTTCCATTCAACCCCGTGAGACTGTCTGCAAGAGAACATTGATTTCTCCCTCTCACCTGGCAGGCTGCTAGACGAGTAAGTGGAAAATCTGTGCTGCATTTTAGGGTTATCTCATGCAACACGGGCAGAATTCTGATATGTCTTCTTCATTAAGTGCTCATAATTCCAGAAATGAAAGTAACTCATTTCTTCCCAGGATGCCTGTTAACTGAGAAACTCATCTTAATTGAATGCACAGATCAGTTAAACATCTTCAGATTCACAAACCATTAGTGCCCCATTTGCACAGCAGCTCTGCTGGCAGGTCTTCTCCCATTGCTGCGCTTACAAGGAATCTGAGATTCAGCAAAGGAGGGAAGTGCTGGAGGTGATGAGCAAGCACCATCAAGGGCTTACGCTCATGACAAAATGAGTGTTCTGGGTCCAAACAGGCCTTTGCTAAGTTGTTGGCGCTAGATCACCTTGCAAGTCAATTACAGAGAAATCAACAAATACTGCAGCTCTGCCTCCAAATTCAAGTTAAGTAGCCTCCAAACAAGCCTACAGGGAGATCACAAATCTGGAATCCAGAGCCTCACAGGCATAAGGGAAGAGGAAGTAAAAATAACTGCCAATATCACTCCCTTCACATCTTACCTCTCTCCCACCATCACAATTTACCATCTAGAATACATTTGGTAAACCAGTGAAGATGAGTATGGAAATTAAAATATCCCAGGTGCAGCCATTTGCCTACAAACCTGATGCTTCAGACAGAAACTGGAAAAAGAGAGAAGTGAGGTACAAGACCGAAACTCAGTGTCCTATTGTGAAACACTTCCAATGCTTCATTTACAGGGAAAGCAAACCAACCTTTGGCTCTTTGGTGGTCACTGCTGAGTTTGGGATACACAGCAAAACATCTGTGCTGGTCAGTGGTACTCCGAGGCAGTACCCACATCCCTGCACTCATCCACACTTGTCTGCCAGCTGACTACCACCATCCAGAGAGAGCTGAAACTTTCTCAGGCTCACCAAAATTAGCCATTTTCCTTTTAATAAAATTTAAAAAAGATTTTAAGTGTTACTGGATTATTTTTCCCTAAACCAGAAATATTATAATTTCCCAAATTCAAGGCAGGGGTAGAATAAGCAGATTAAAGACTGCAAGATGATCAGAAAACAGAGCAAATGATGTAAAGTTAACCATAGATAACCAGAAATTATCATATAGGTTTAAAATTATGCATTTGTGCCTGCTTATTTCCTAGTTTTCTAGGTATCATTGGCAGCCTAAAAGAAATTCAGATCCCAGCTCTGAAGTTATCAATAAAACACCTACGAACTAGCATGGTATTTGCCCATTTTGTCTTCTATAAAACAAATACCTTCCTTCCAACCAATTCAAAACAAAAAACAAATCCTACTATAATGGATTACATTTCCCTGTACATTTTTTTTTTTCTAGTGGATTTCAAGAGAACTATTGTCATTATAAAAAAACGTTACCAAAATATATGTGTATCCTATTAATATGCCTCAAAGTTCGATACCAACACACTATCATCAGGTGATAAAAACAAAGACGCTGCAAGTGTGACAAGTAAAAAAATAGTACTCAAATGTTAAAATCTAATTTAGCAATTTGCAAGTTGTTGGTCTAAAAGGAGGAATTTAACATTAATCTTACTGGAAGTGGCATGCTTATCGGTAACTGATTTTCAGCTTTCCAGGCAGTAAGCAATATATATTAATATATTTCTGGGTCCATCAGCAGTATGCAAGAATGCGCTTAAACAGACAAACTCACTAAGGCCCTGAGTGAGCAAAGTATTAAGCACCTGGCTGCCAGAATTAATTAGTCTGTGCAGAGCACTGCACTGATGCTGCTGCTCCTGCTCCTAACCAGCTCCATCACGACTGGCCTGGAGCATCTTTGCTTGCTGCTCTCCTGTGCTGTGTGTTCTAACTCAAGAGTGAAGCTTTTTCTCCCCTCCCATGATCCCCTTGCAAGCCAAGCCCATCATCTTGGTATCTAACCATTGTTGAAAGGACACCCCAGCTCACCAAGGAGGACAAAGGGACAGAGATGGGAAGGAGCAGCCTCCTGCACCATTTCTGTGTTGCACACTTAAAAGGGGAGCTACTTGTCCTTTGGCCCATAATGCACTTAGCTGCTGTGCAAAGGAGGCACAAAGGCTATCAGAAACTTTCTCCACAGAGGGAAGAACTTGCAAAAATGTTCAGTGTTGGGCTTCAGAGGAAATCACTTTGGTTTTGCATTGACTGTTGCATTGCTGATGCCTGCCAGCCCTTGTATGCCACTGGGCTGGCAATGTCAATAGTTGCAGAGCCTGGGGACAGACAGACAGGTATGGACCACACCTAACAATTTTCTTTTAAATGAAGCCACATAAAAATGTTATGTGTATGCATGTGCACGTGTGCATGAGTGGTTGCGTGGCTGAAAATGTGTTATCTGCATGTCCTAGCAGATACTTTTGCATATGCTGTATGTCCACGTGTACAGAGGCTCAGAAAGGGGACAATCATTCCTCTGGCCTGTAGCAAGTGGTAGATTACTGCTGCAGCATATGCATCCTAGCTCATCATAGCCAAAGCCGGGAAAGACAAAGCAACAATATTTAAATTTAGGACTTTCAAACTAGTAGATGCTTTCTCCAAATAGCAATGGGAAATGTAATGTCACTTTTTTTCTTCCAAACTTTGCTTGTTGCACAAAAGTTAATGAACAAAATAAAAGAGGGAAGAAAAAAATTCCCACAGGATTCTCCTGCTCTATTCAAGATGACCAAGACATGTCATTCCTTTTCATTCCCTTTCCTTCTGCAATCTGCCCACACCAGCAGCATGACAGACAGAACCCCCTTCAAAAACTACTATTTCTGTAGTTAATCACAGGTATGGAATAAAATATGTACTGCAACACATATGAAAGGAAAATAAATACATCATCTCCTGGAAGTACATTCTCCTAGAACAATTTTTTTTTTTTTTTTTTAAAGCAAACAAACTTTTTTTTTCAACATTTAAATATTCAGAAATTAAATTATTGGAAAGGGAGCAATGGGACTAATCCAACTCTGTTTTAAAGCTTGTTATACTGTGAAATACCATATTATTCTACAAGCAGCAGTCATCATACTTCAGCTAATCATATATGATGGACACTCACTCACTGAAGTTTGGTGTGAGTATCAGATGGCAGAATTCAGTTTCAAGTACTCTTGAAAAAGTACTCAGGGTTGATTTTTTGTTATGTTTAACTGCTAAGCATTCAAATCATTATTATTGGTTAGGCTCTTCAATCCCACTGGATTAAAGAACACATTACATGATTTGGTCAGAATTTTTTTAAGCATTAAAAGCTCTGTATTTTAATCAGATTATGGCTGTGGGGCCCTTAAGTTTCAGGATATTGCACCAGCAATGAAAACATATTTCCAATATCAAGAGTGAAGTAACCCTTTTTGTCAGGTACCTATGTAGTATTTTTTACCTTAGTATCTGAGCTCTTTCCACATTATTTGGCATCATACATTCCCTGTAATTTATAGTAGTCCTGCATTATATCTCCATTTTAGAGCTGAGGAACAACAGCCATGAAGCCATAACATTTAGGTACCTATACCGATTTAAAAATCCCAGAAGACACCTAAATTAACTTTCAGGACTCTAAATATATTTAAAATTTTGACTGTAAATAGCAGTCAAAATTACATAAGAAGTCTGACACTAAAAAAAAAAAAAAGTTTTCTGCAATTGGATGACAAGGTACTTCTGACCTACTGTGGGTCTGCAGTTCAAGGGACAAGATTCAAAATTCATTAAAGGGTAAAAGAGTTGCCTGTTGGGCGTAATGTTTCAGTAGCAAACTGCATAGAAAAGAAGCTGTGAGTCAAAGATTACCTCCCATTCCAAAGCAAATACATTTTTCTAACTTCTCCTTAAGGCACTAATGAGTAAAAATGAGCAAATGCCAAACAATACACTATTGCCTTCAAGTAGAATTTATTCAAAATACAAATGACATTTAGTGGTTGCCATTTATTTCCTACCAAAACAACAGTATCTAAAAAGGAACGATCAGTATGTTTCAACCTGTGGTGTACAAACCTCCAGGACCCCAGAAGTCCTGCAACTGTTTCTTAGTGGTCCATGAAAGGAAACTAAGAGCGATGCAAGTCTACTGCCAGCAGGCTTAAAGTCACTGCACAATTCATTGTTCAAGGGTCTGCATTTATACTGCAAAATATTTAGGTGTCCGCAACCCTGAAAAATATTGAAAATACATTGCGATAGGTGGTTTGTTGGCACAAGCTCTCCTCCCGCTGGAATATTTGCTACATACATTGAGGCACCAGCTTGGAAGACTGTGGATATTTTCTGCTGAATGGGGCCCTTGGAGAGGAAATATTTGATTTACTGCAGAGTTCTCATTTCCCTGAATTGCAAATAAAGTGTAATTTGATTAAATGTAAATGAATCCTACAATACTTTTGGTGGCTTGTCTGAAACAATTGATTGTAATGGGCATCCATCATTTGGTTTGATTTTAATTCAGAGACAAAAAAGGCAAAATGAGAAAACTAAAGCAAGTGCCACTAACATTCTAGAGCTGGAGCAGTCGAGATTTCTGGCGCTGGACTGTCATTTCCATTGTTCTCGGAGAGCGAGCAATGCAGTGGAGGGGAAACGCAAAGGCAAAAGAAAAAAAATGATGTGAAACATACATAGAAATAGATCTAGAGGAAAATTAAGCTTTTTGTAACGAATTCCATTAAATCAGCTTAAAGAGCATAATTTGTTAAATTTATTTTAACACTGATATTCTAAAATGAATGAGTAAGGAAGATAAATATTGTTCTGTATTTCTCAGTTAGAAGAAAAGCTTTGTTTTTACAGATCACTTAATTCCTTTTTCACCAAGATAATTTCCAAGTGCCTAATACTGTTTTCAGCAAAATAATAAAAGAGAAGTGAAATTTTTGATAGTTACACAAGCTCGATAAACTTCTGGTGTCACTTTCTTTAAATGTGGAACTACTCTAACCACAGAGATAATTATAGATGACCAGATTGTAACTGCTTTATTGCTTCTTTTTCCTCATAAATTTTAATTTTGAAAAGTTAAGTGAAAAATGTGGTTTCAATTTCCTACAAATTGCACACAATTTGGTTTTAACAAGAAAATAGAAAGAGATGGTATGTTCTTTGGAGTGAATTACAGAGAGGAGTTTGTTTCTTTGTCTTTCAGCATCATCAGAATAACAAAATACAAAATGTAAAAAAGATGGCTGCAAAAAAAAAACAAACAACTGTACAATGTACTAAGAAAAGCACCAAGTAATTCTTTATCTAAATAAGCTTGGAGCAATTTAGGTAATACAAATGCTCTAGCCTTTTTCTCCTCTCTTTTACCAGACTAGAGCTTAGAAGACATCAAGCTGCATATACGTGTTACAGGAAATCTTCTGATAAGAAAATGCTGTGTACATAACCATCTTGCTCTCTCAGAAGGAACCAGCAATTGTAAAAGTGCCGTGCAAAACAGCCTTATTCAGACCATATTAAAAAGGCTTGGATAAATACTTCCATGGAATTAGCAAAACAAGAGTAGAAATAAAAGCCAACAGAAGACAGAGCCAATATTTATTTTGCCCAAGAGGCATGTGGGACTCAAATCAGTGTGTGGTTTTACCTACTGTACCCACACCTATAATTACAATACACATATTGGGATCTTAAATCATGTTAAAGGCTACCCAGCTTTCCTTCAGCAACAATGGTACAATAGAGGTTTTGGAGGAGATGGAAGATGCCCTAGAGTAGGTAAAGGCAGCATAAAGCAAACATTAAGAGTGGATCCTGCCAGTGCTGCCAGCAAAAAAGTGAATGGGCTTAGCTCAGGGTGTACAGGGAGATGACCCAAGTCCAACCAAGCCTATCAGTCAGCATGACTATGAAATAGAATGATGGAGATCCAAATACAAGATGGAAAGTCCATAAACGTTTGTAGTCAGGCAAGTCAGGCAGTCAAGACTTACTGTAACGACTCTGAGTGTCATAATTCTTAGAATAATCCCATGAAACTTTGCAAAGGTTGACAATTAAGATTCCTAATTTAATAGAGCCCTTAAGTAACCTAAAGAGTTTCCTTTACTTTCACCAAGTTATTTATCTGCTTCTGAGTAAGTGTATTCTTGAAACTTAAAGGATACTAATTGACTTACACTGTTTTTAATCAAAATACTGAAAATTAACTACTAATGTATGTAAATATGGAGCCTTTATCAGTTTTCTTTAAAACATTTAAAAGCTTGCAGATCTTCTGAAAAGAAGTCGTGAACAAACAAAAGAGACCCATTTTTAATGAACTGTAGTGCAAAGAAAATTTCGTTATGAGAGTATATGTAAAAAAAACCAATTTTCCCTGAAAAAAAAACAAACAACTGGCACTTTAAGTAGTACTTTGAAAAAAAACCCCAAATCTTCCATAAAAATTCAAATTACCAAATTTGTGAAATCTAGAGGGATAAAAGTTATTAGGGAATTACTGCACAAATTTGAGAAAATAACTGATGAATTTCATGCAGCTTTAGACTTTATTACACAAATCCCTAGGAATTTTTTTTAGAAAAGCTTTCACTGGCTAATAACAGTGTAAATCTCAAACTGTTTTCTAAAAAAACACGTGTGAACCGATGAAACTGCTTAACTGCTCTGTTGATGCCCCGTGCCATACACGTTTCCTGTGTTAGCCATAATACACATTTTTTTGTCTGTCCTACAACTGTAATCACCAAAGGCAGAGAAAAACCACAATCATTGCCAGTGCCTTAAAAAGATGCTACACCACAAATACCTTGACTCACAAGAAAATAATTCTTTCAATGAATAAAAAGGCATGGTCCTACCTCTTTCACAAGGCAAGAGTATGTCTTCAGATTACAATTGTCCCTTCCTGACTGAGAGTGCAAGAGAAGAGGGTTTTCTTCACCCCACCTGTCCCCACAGAGTCAGAACACACACCTCAGTCATTTATCATCACGCCATCTCAACCTGCCAGCTTGACAAAGATTTTTCCCCTGGGGTTTCTAAACTAGAAACGTTATTTAGGTTACGAAAACAATTGCACGTTTTCTGCTTCCTGAGCCAGCGTAGACCTGCAATCATGCAGATTGAAGGAATCATAAACCTCCCGGGGCTGTGGCCACAGCACACTCCTCAGCCCTCCTTGTCCAAGGAAAACACGCACCAATGAAGGGAGAACTTGTGTCTGGGAAAGCAGAGCGTGGTAAGATGCTTTGACCATCACAACCCGTGCTCACTTTAGTATCAACAGTTCAAGAGTCCTTCCGCAGGGTCTTGCAGTTTACAGAACATAATTTTCTTTGGCCTCTGCATTGGCCATAGACTATTTTCCTTCTTTAATTTTTCCCGCCTTCCCCCCACTCCTTGATCAGGAGTGTCCGTTTCACTCTCTGTCCCTCTCATATGGATTAAAGTGGAAAAAAGGACAAACCTTACAAGCCCAACAATGATGAGGATCCAGTGCAAGTCCTGCAGATCAATGTTAGCTGAAATTTGCAGGAGGCCTGATCTGTTCAGAAGTTGCTCAGCTGGTCTGGCTCCTACTTCTAGATAATGCTCATGGGGGATGCAGTAAGTTTGCAGGCAGGTATAAAGCAGCTTCCTCACAGAGCAGGATGCAAGTTTGTCTTCACAAGTGCTAAAATGTTGCCCTGTCACAGGAGTTCACTATTTTTCACTTTGCACTATTTCTTACTTCTTAAGTTTGGTTTGTTTGGGTTTTTACACAGGTAAATCTTATCTGTGCTCATTATAAAATTCTTGCTGCTAAATTATTTATGCCGAACAATCTAGTGTGATACCTTTGCAGATGTCAGCAGATAAACAGAAATGCAATGTTGCATGATGGAGTTTAATGCTGTGGAAATGTTGGGGACCTTATTTTAAAATTCCACTGACCTTCACTGTCCTTTTTTCAATGTTTGCTTATTGCCACAGCAAGAAAACACTGCAATAAGATTAGGAATTTTTATATGTGGATCCTGAAAGCCAATATTTAAGGAAAGCATGTTTCCTCAATTACACCATTTCTGATTACAAGCTATCAAAAGAGGTAGCACAGAGGTACCATTTATACAGAAAACAGGCAAAATGTGATATAGTGAAGAGGGCAAGAGCAAAAAACCTCAAGCAAAGCAAAACTACAGGATTGTAATAAGGGGAGCTCAGGAGCACAATGTCTGCATGTTCTTACAGTGGGGTACTGTGACATTAAGATATTCCAGGTTTGTGGTTATTTTGGGGGTTCCTCTCTTTTCCTGCTGGCAGCCCAGGCTCTGTGGGACCTGTGTAACAAGGCAATAGTGTCTGTGAAATAACGAGCAGGGGAATGCAGTGCTCCAGTGCAATGTTAGGTGCAATGTTGCACACTAAAGCACCGGATCAATACTTCCAGCAGCAAACCGTTCAATACCCTTGAATTATTGCTTCATTTTTCTTCTTATTATAGATGAGTTGTGTTATTATTTTCCCCAAATCGATATTTTACAACCTTTTTTATCCGTTTCTCCATAAATTTTGTGATTACTTTAAACTGGGAATTCCGGTACACTAAATAAGATGCAGTATCTGAGAGGTAGTGAATGTACCAACATGATTTTTTACTGAAGACACTGCTTAAAGGCAGATCCTAATCAATAGCTAAGTAGGGAAATTTTCACGTAAAAGTTAGAAGCAGCACCAGTCTTACAAAATCAAAATTCATGTTCTTAGAAAATATTAGCTACAAAAGAAGCCTATTTTAGCAATACGGGCAAAGAGAGGTCTGATGGGCACTTTGCGTGGGAAATTTAATTCCAAACAAATATGCTTTTTACTTCCCCCCAGCTAAAGGGCGACCATAATTCACTGAAATTGTTTCTTACAAAGCAGATAATCCTGTGCACCTTAGAGTGATTTAATTAGCTTCCGTAGCTGTCTCCTGCTAAGTGTTTAAAGCATCTGCAAATCAAATCATGTTAACTCATCTGCTGCACCACTTTCTTTGTTCTATGCATAGGACCTTCCTAATAGCATTAATAGAAGCACGAGTTTCCCTGGAGAGGGGAGTAGCAAAGTGAGTTAATTATATAGTTATTGTAAAATTGTGTACATTATTCCACAGAACATGCAGGGTAAGTATTAAGGTGCTACACAGAAAATAATGACAATTTTGAGTGATCCCGAGGACCACAATGTTCTATGTCAAAAGGATAATGCAGATTCCCTTTGAAGTTGGAGGAATTCTGCTGAATTCCTGTGTGCACTCTGCTTGGTCTGGCTACTTATGGACTACAGTGCAGGATCCTGGCTATTCCCTTCACATCAGCTACGATTTCTGTCCTCACATTTACTGCAGAATTACAACATTGAACAGTAGGAGGTACAGTAATCTCCATTCAATGTTTTATAACACTTTAAAAATTTTAAAAGGGAAAAAGAAAATCCCTGGGATTTTCTGCTAATATCCAGTTGGTCTAATTAGGCATAGCATTGCAGACCCCTAAAAGAGCAGGTCCAGTAGCTTCTTCAGATCTGGGCATCAGTACTACAGCGGGGCAAATAATTCATAACAAGCCATTCCCTCTCAGTAACAGTCCAAAGAGATATTTTTCTCCAATTAACTTGTTAGCAGAAAGTATTTGTTAAATAGGGGTTTTTTTAATTAACCTTATTCTTATAGATGGATCATTCAAGAGTGGATTGTTACAAAATTTTTGTTTAAATTCTCCATTTATAGCATAAATTCAGAGAAGGCATCACCTCACCTGTGTGTTTGCTGGTTTTAAGTCATTTTTCTTAACAGTAAGTTTTACATCTTTTTATTCAGGCAAAGACATATACACTATGGAAAGTTCAGTTTTCCCACTTTTCCATAGTACACTCTAAATTTTTCTTAAAACAGACTGTCTCAGCTAACTCACTTGTTCAAACATTCACAGGGGGCAAAACACTACAGGGAAACTGAAGGAAATTCATTGCCAAAAAACAAATGAATATTCATGGTCCACAGAAATTCTCTTATTTCCCAGCTCTAATCAGCACAAACATCTGTGAAAAAAAGTCTAACGGGGGAAATTGGAGAGGGGAGGGGGTAATTTCCATCCTTTCCCTTAGGCCCCAATTTAAAGAAGGTTCATTTGTCTTTTTAACAGAACTTACAAGCGATGCAAGGATGAACAGTTTTGGTGAAGAAATGATGTGCAGACTGGCCTTGTCGTTGGAAAATCTCAACTAAATTCTTTATTTCAGAACAAAAGATACTTAGTGCAGGTTCTTGTTCCTGTCCCTGACCTGCCAGACCTGTGCACTGCCCTGAGAGCCCCTCTATCAATAACAGAGCCTGAGCTGACAAAAATACCCAGGGAAAATACAATCTAAGGCAAATCGGCAAGGCATGTTTCACTCTCTTCCTTTTAAATAAATGATGTGCACATTTCAATGCAAGATTTAAAGGAACCAAATGCACCTCAAAATTAAAAACCTGTAGAGAAAATATTATTTGCTTTCAGTATGATGGACACTTGAAGACCTATTTTTAGGAATAACACTGTAACGACTGTTTCTAGTAGCTGTGCACAACATGTTTGTGAACTTCGGGGAGAATATTTTTTGGAGTGGTAAAACTAGTCAAGAGATCTACATTTGGAAAAAATATTTCCCCTTGCAGAAGTGACCTTTCAACATGAATTCATGGTTACTTCTCGCAGTAAAATCATAGAATCATAGAATCATAG
>NW_010335830.1:0-1200 GCF_000700745.2 Antrostomus carolinensis
AGCTCGGTGGGACTGGGGGGGAAACTGTGACCTCTGGGGCCATCAGAGCCCCTCTCCCTGTCCGGTGACTCCTCTTTCTGCTCAGCCTGTGTGTTTCTATTGAGTAAATCACATTCCTGACTCCAAAAAAAACACATAAACCTTCAAACTTCATCATCCTGCTCCAGCTGTGCCGGATGGATTTTGACAGATTAACTCTTAATTTGTCGCTAATTACTTCAACAGCATCAAAAACTTTATTTTCCTTCCTTTATTTCCTTTATTTCCTACCTCTGTGTGCTCTTGGTATTCCCTAACCCTGAGCTGAAATTAATGAGGATTATTTAATTCGATTTAAATGTTGTTATGAACGCTTGATGGATTCTAGGAAGGCTTTGTAATGGGACAGGGGGTAACAGCAACGTTAGAATAATTGAGATTTAGGAACAGAGATACCAAATGTATTGCTGGAACCAGGGAGACTTCAGTTTCCTGACATAATTAATATGCTGATGATGGGCTTGGAGTCCTCTGCACTTATCTGATGGCTAAAGCTCAGGGCTGGGACTGTGAAGACTGGGATTCTCACTTCTAATTCTCCTGTCTATCCTTTACACTTCATTTTTCCCACTGTTTCATTTGGAAAATTCACGTGGGATGAGAATTTATATTGCTGTTTAATTGCTATAATAATATTTTAACTTTTTTACGCAAGATTGAGATGAAAATAGGTATTTAAAGGCCAGTGTATACCAGCAGGTGGCATAAAAAGATATTTTGTTGTTTGTTTTCTTGTTGTTTTTTTTTTAAAGAAGCTTTTTCAGTGGAGTTTCCAGAACCACCTGCAGTTTTGAGGCTCAGGTGCTGCAGTGACGCTGAGATGCTCCATGACTAACACCCTCTGTGCTTTCTCTGGGCAGCCTAACGGGGCTGCAAGGTGTCTAATCATGAAAAATCTTCATCCCACATCCATTTTTCTTTCTGATGTTTATCTGGCCCGTCCAACAGCGTGTGACTGTGGTGCAGATAAGTTAATTTGAAGATGTATAAGGCACTTAGTCGCAGAAGTTCCCATGATATGCTCTGTTCATACCAGAAACCTGACCAGCTGTTCCACAGGTGACAAAGTAAGAGTTGTTTGCATATATCTAATAATTAATAAAATTACTATGAAATTTTAACATTTTAAATGATGAGGAGCAGCTGAGGGAACTGGGGGTG
>NW_010335831.1:0-809 GCF_000700745.2 Antrostomus carolinensis
CACACACACACACACACCAATGTGTTTTAGATGCTTTGGGGCAGAGAGAAACTCTGCTTTTTTTCTCATGGGCTTTGCTGCTGGTTTTAATCTGGTAATTGTCTGATCAATATTGTTATTTGAAACTTATATGAAAATGTGTGGAACTTTCTAAGGGCAGAGAATATATCGGTTCCTTTGCTGTGCTGCAGGACTTCAGCAGTAATTTTGATTTCAGTAATTAGGCTGCTTTTCAAATAAAGGCCAGTTCCATGGATACATGACTAAGACAAATTATGCCCGGAATAAGCTTATATTTTCCTGCATGTGCTTGTCCTTTCTGTGTTCACATCCACGTAAGGAAAGCCTGAGTAAACATCTTTTCTTTTCCTCCTCACACCCTGTGTACTGTCTCAGGCAGGAGTGCTCTTCACCTGTCTGTAGCACTGGATATCCTGCATCAGGGGTGACCTTACAGTTGTCCTTTAGAAATCATTCTTTTCTGGTTGATCTCTTTCACTTGTAGATTAGTTTACAGAATGAAATGAGAAATAGTAGAGGAAAAATCACGATTTTTCCAGTGACTGGAATCCAGATTTTAGATGAAAAAGCAGTATACAAAAAGAGCAAGCAAGATCAAGAAACGAATGCTCTGATTTTATTTTTTGTAAGCCTTTTCAGTTATTTTAGATTATCTTATTTAAAGCTTATTGTAATTTTTTTTTTGCCAATGTCAAGAAAGAGAATACAGAAAAATTAAGCAATTATTTATGACATCGTTATGTGGATATCTCAAAACAGCATCATCTTTGCTAGAGATATGCAGCTCA
>NW_010335831.1:848-2426 GCF_000700745.2 Antrostomus carolinensis
GAATTTTGAGGGCTCAGGTGTCAGCAGAGCCCACACCATGGCATTTAGGCTTGTTAATGCCATGCCTGAAGTTGAGCAACAAGTCATGGTCCCCATTGCACTGAGTGTGGAAGTTGCCCCAGGATCATCTCTCCTCTCCATGAGGTCCATGAGGAGAGGCAGGCAGGGAGCTGGGCAGTGAACTGGAGTTTCACCTACTGGAGTCTGACTTTAATTTGGCTGCTCTTGGGCCAATAGCCATAACATCAAGAAAACCACTGAGGTCTTACTGTTGTGGAGGAAGAGTCAGAGTAAAAGTCAAGGTGCTGGTAGCAGAGTAGACACTGTACTTGTCTTGTGTACAAAGGGCATGTTCCATCTTATGGACATAAAACTCTGCTGAAATAGTTACTGAAAGGAGTTTTGCCAGTGGGGAAAAAACTGAGTGGTCCGAGATAGATGTTTCTGTGGAGGCCTGGTGCCATCATAGCAATGGATGGAGAGAGCTGGAGGTCAGACTGGAAATTCAGTGCCTCCATCTGGGAGGACATCTCTGAACTCAGGTGGGTAAAAGTAAGAAGCAGTTGGTTTGCTAGTTAAATGTGTCCAGAAGAAAAACCATTTTCAAACTGAATACCTTCCTCAAGGTTTGTCTGATAAGAAGAGTTAAAGAAAAGAAATAGCAAGAAGATCTCAGGAAAGAAGTTGAGATTCAGTCAGCGACGCTGGCATCTCAGGAAGCTTAATGAAGGTGTCTGCTGGCACCAGCTGGCCTCACATTTAGGAGTATGTTTTTGCATCCTCAAGTCCTGATTTGTCAAACTTTCGCACAGAGACTGGGAAAGAGCTTTACAGGAACGAGCTCAGCTGCTGGGAAAGGCCTCGCTGGGGCCACAGTGGAAGGACAAACCAAAGCTGACAGGCACAAAATGGGAAAGCTTTTCTGTGCGAGACGAGGAGCTGTAACACAGTCCTGGGGCTGTGTGAAAGTTGTGCTCATACAGAGATGTTTGGCTGCATCTGCTCTGTAATGCTGCTCACAAGCTAAGTGGAACACGACAGAAATATCGGTATGGAGAAAGCCTCCAAACCCCTAAAGCTTGTCAGTAAGGAGACAAATAGTCATCATGATAAACAACCATCCGTCACTGTGAAAGCTTAAGTCAAAAATCATGGGGATGCTCACCTGGAGACTTAGCTGAATATTCAGCACTAATCAGAACCGGTGACAAAATCCAGTCCCAGATCAGCCCAGAGAGGTTTTTCCTGGGAATACGTGAAGCCCAGACCCACCAGCGAGCTCTCCTACGCTACAGCAGCACGCGCAGCTCCAACCTGTTCTTACTGCTACTTTTGATTTAGTTTCACACATTTCTATCCCTTCTGCAGAACAAACTAATGGAGCGTAACGTTCCGTACAGCGAGACACTAACTACCCCTGTAAGAAAGGTCTTACCTTTACATATTCCCTAACTAATTTGTGCAGACAGAACCGAGTCTAATGGCTCCCAGCGGCTCACCACGTTGGGAAATGGTCTCCTTCACCCTCCTGCACTCATGTTCATAGAATAGAATCACAGAATCATAGTGGCTGGAAAA
>NW_010335832.1:0-226 GCF_000700745.2 Antrostomus carolinensis
GGATCCGCACCCCCCCTCCATCTTGTGCTTCATCTGGAACATCGACGGCTGCACAATGAGACAGAAACGATTTGAGAAAGGGAGAGAAATGTTTCCCGGGATGTTAAAAAAAGCGACTACAGGCACCTAAATTTATGCTGCTCTCAAATTGATTTTATTCCAGTGTAATGAGAGAACAAAATAATTAATTCCTCTCCCGCAGACAAAAGGCTCGCGGCTTTCCTCC
>NW_010335832.1:282-1380 GCF_000700745.2 Antrostomus carolinensis
TGCCAAGGCTGGATCCTGGAGGTGCATCCCAGCCCCTTCCCACAGGAAGGTCCTTTGGGGTACTGCAAAGAGCAGCCCCCTCCTCCCCGGCGTGCTCATGGGGTGCAGGGGGGTGCTCATAGGGTGCAGGGGGGGTGCAGGGGACTGGGGCTGCCCGGCTGCTGTCCCAGCCCCATCCCATCTCCCACTGCCCAGGCTGGATCCAGCCCCACACTCCATCCAACACCCACCCATGGGTGACAGAGTGGGTGTCTGTGGGCACTGCGGGTGGGACTGCAGCCCCCTCTCCAAGAGGAGTGTTACTGGGTTTCCAAAGTGGGGTTTCCATCCCCTACTCTTCAAAGGCAGCCCCCTGCTCTTTTCAGAGCTGAGGATGAACAAGGGGAATGTGCTTATTCTAGACGAAACGATAAATATTAATTATGCAAACCAGCCTGTTCCAGCCCACCCTTGTCTCCACAACGTACCAGGACGGGGAGAAACGGAGACGGAGTCAATGTATTCACTGAGCAGGTCACTCCCGTTAAGAACATCCCTTTCAAAAGAGACTCGCAACTCCACTAGATCAAGCAGGGCTGAGTTTGCCTCCCTCAGATATGATAAAATATTCTAATAAATACTTGGGAAGCCCATTACAAGGACAATGTTTCGTGTCGGTGAGACCTTCACGGTGGGTCCTTCCATGCGGGTCTCCTGTCCACACCGTGGCAGTGAGGGGGACCGTGCGGTGTCCCCAGGGTCCTGCTGGCATCAGCACCCCTCAGTCCCACACAGAGGGTCACTGCCCCATGGGACACTCTCCCTATTTCCAATTTTTAATAGCAAGACATAAAAGTCTGCTCCTGGCTCACAGTTCTGGGGAGGAGGGCTTGGAAAGGAGCCCCTCTGGCCCAGGCAGCCCCTGGGGTGAGGTTCCCACCTCCACCCCCAGTCCTATCCCCATTCCCATCCCATCCCAGCTCCACACCCAGTCCCAACCCAGTCCTATCCCCGTTCCCATCTTGTCCCTGGCCCCATCCCAGTCCCACCCCAGTCCTATCCTCATTCCCATCTCATTCCAACTCCATTCCCAGCCCTATCTCCATTCCCACCCTATTT
>NW_010335833.1:0-2227 GCF_000700745.2 Antrostomus carolinensis
GACTCCACGCTGGAGCAGGAAAGCTGAGCCCAAGAGCAGGTGTGACTGAAATCAGACCTCGAGAGACACTCAGTGCCAGAGTGGGGGTGGATCCCCAGAGCAAGGGGGTGAGGAGGTGCACTTGACCAGAGGTCTGTCTGCAGCCTGTGGATGTCCCCATGCTGGAGCTGGAGCTGGGAGCTGAGCCCACAGAGGTCCATGATTCCATGGGAAGCTTGCTTTGGAACTTCCTGTTCCTGGACTTTCATGCCACGAAGAGTGGCAGAGGTGAACTGACTGAACCCCCATTCCCCAAGTTTGAGTCTGTTTTGCCTGTGACCATAACTGGTGAGTGAGCCATCCCTGTCCTTCATTCCTAATCCTGTGCCCCTTTGTTGTAACTCCCATCCCATCTCACCAGGTGGGGGGAGTGAGTGCAGGACCGCATGGTCCTACCGGTAGTTAAACCACCACACTCAGTCAGGGGAGAAGGATGCAGAGGGAGCAGAGGGAGCCAAGCCAGCCTGGTGCCCGAACCCGCTGGAGGCACAGCTGCCAGCCGTCATGACCCAGGGCTATTTTTTTTTATAAACAGGTTTCTTGGCTCCCTGCTGTATGCTTTTAGATGTGGTTGGAAGCCCTTCCCAACAGCCACCACCTGTATAAAAGAAATTAATTAAAGCAGTGTGTAGGCTCACACACGTGTGAAGGCCACTGCTGCAGGTACATGGCCGAGCAGCACCAGGAGCTGTAGAGAGCACTGGCATTGGTGCCCACCAGCCTCCCCTGGCTTTGCCCTGCCCAGCGCCTTGCCCTTGGCATCAAAGGCAAGCGTTTCATTTGCGCTGCTCTTTTGCATCTTATCTCACCATTCATCACAGCTCCTGGAAGCAGGCAGCAGTGGGATGTGCAGAGCAGCTTTCTAGCTCCCTCTGGGAACATGAGAGAAGTGCTATACATCTTGCATGCATGGAGGCATCTACTATATGGCTCTATGTCGGCCACCTGCACCCCAGAGCACTGGGAGCAGCTCAGGCATACTGCCCCATCCCCAGAAGCCCCATTTCCAACCACCCACCTCAGGACAGCTCTTCAGCCTGCAGAACTGCCTAACTGGACTACAGGGAGAGCAGGTGCCTAGGCTGGGTAACAAGGATCACAGGCTTTAGGGGTGCAGCACCTACATTTTAGGCACAGTAGTATCCAACCCAGATGCCCAAAAGCAGTGTTTGAATCTGGCCCCATGAGAAACTGGGCTTTTCCTCCACCCGGCTTCACAGAACTGCAGATGGGAAGACAAAATACAGCCTGGTTACTGGAATTCCCTCTGCAACATGATGGGAGCAGCATGACCTCTGCCATCGCTACCCCGCACACCCATTTATTGTGCCAGGGGAAAGCCCTTTGAGGTTATGCAGTGCAACCACAAAGCTCTGCGAACAGCAGGGCTCACTCAGCATCCCTTGTGTACATTTGGCTCTGCACCTCCCAGGGAACCAGCCCTGAGCTCGGTGTGGGAGCACCGGCGACCACGGGGGCCTGGCACGGGAGAGACATGCCCTGCTACTGACTGGAGAGCTGCCGTGCACTGGGTGGGTGAACGCGGCAGAGATCGCTGCCGGAGACAAGCTGTCTCCGGCTCTCCTGTGTCTGAGGGACAAGACTCCCTCAGACACAGGAGAGCTGCCACCGGCACCCACCGGCCACCACTGAGCCCCCAGGTACAACAGCTTCAGCCACCTTGGTGATACAAGCTGGCGGAGGCCGTCACAGCCGCTTTGGGAGTGCAGATATGAAAGCAAGCCAGGCATAATCCCCCAGCACCAGGACACATCAAACTCCAGACTTCACAGAGCAGAGAGACACAGGGTAGGGAGGCTTTTCCAAGCCCTCAGATGTTGTCTCAAGCTGTAAGGGATGACACCAGCCCAGAGGGATGGTGCTTCAGGGACGGACTTAATAGGTGCAGAGCTAGGGTGGAGTGTGCATCCAGGAGGCTCTGAAGGCAAGGAATTTGCCTAATGACAGGTGATGATTGTCCACTCAGCAAAGCTAGTCACTGTATTTGCCGGTTGTATTTGACACGCTGGTTTTTAAAGCAGCAGAGATGTTTGTGGAAGAGTCCACAGAGCAAACTGATCTTGCAATTCACAGGCAGAGCTCCAATGCAAGCTAGTGCTGCCTCCTTCTGGAGACAGGGATTTCTGTGCCGTGTGCGGTGGGTTGGCCCTGGCTAGAGGCCAGATGC
>NW_010335834.1:0-631 GCF_000700745.2 Antrostomus carolinensis
CCCAGCTGCCTGCTGGGATGGAGGAGAAGGGGCCTGAACCTCCTCTTCCCAAAGGGTTTGATGCATCCCGAGGTGATGCAGCCCCCCAGCCACAGCCCTTCCTCGGGGCTGAGATACCTGAGGAGAAAGTAAAATACATCCCTGGGAAGACAAGAGACAGCAGAGCTCCTGCCCATCTCCAGTGCCCAGGGGCTGTGTGGCAGGAGGACCTTGCTCAGCCCTTGTAGATACCATTTCTTGTCCCCTCCTGCCCCTTCCTCCCCGCTCTCTGCCTGCCCAGGACTTGCACAAGATCAAGGCGTGCCAGCTCGCGCAGTACAAGGACCTGACAGCTCAGAAACTCACCGAGTCCGACAAGCTGCTCTACGTGCTGGATGGAGATGCAGCGATTGCCCGGCACATGAAGCACCCCCAGGGTGACATGATCACAGAAGAGTGAGTGCCAGGGGGGAAAACCTGTCCCCAGAGCCTTGCAGGGGGGGGAGGACACATCTCCAGGGACTTTGCTCAGCCCCTGCCTGCAGCTGGGGGTCACCCCAGGCTCCTCCACAGCCCAACTCGCATTGAGGTGCCTCACCCACAGCCATCCTTGGTGGATGTAGAGTGAGAAGAGCTGCACGCCCGCTGATGG
>NW_010335834.1:642-4991 GCF_000700745.2 Antrostomus carolinensis
TGACATCTGCCCACCATGCAGGCAGACCACGCTGTCCCCCAGAACCAGCCTGCCCTGAGCTGGCAGATGTGCTGAGCAGCCCTTGGCAGAGGATGTCCCCATGGGAACCATTCCCCTCTCCCTCCCCAGCCGATTGCACAACGCAGCTGCTGCCAGCCTGGCAGCGCCCAGGTCCCCTAAGGACAGTCCCCTCCTCCACAGGGGGCTGGGAGAGGGTCACCTACAGCTACTGATGCTCATACTGGCCCTTACCAACATCCTTCATCCCACCCTCATCTTTCCTTCCCTGCAGCATCCGGCAGCTGAAGGAGCGAGTGGCAAACCTGCGTGTGAAACACGAGCAGATCTACAGCTTCCCCCTGCAGCGTACTGAGCCCCAGGTCAACTGGTCAACAGTGGTCGAGGAGAAACAGGTACCAAAGGGACCATCAGTGTCACTGCCTGGCCAGCAGCACCGGCTGGGGACAGGCAGGACCTCGTGCATCTCCCCATGGAGAAACAGGCTCCTGGAAACCTTCTTGGCTGCTTGATACTGGGAGCAGCCAACAGTTTGGGAAGGAGGTGGGGTGCTGGGTGGCAGGGGAGGGTGCAGAGGTGATGGGACAAGGCCACCTTGGCCTTGGCCAAGGAATAGGTGCTCAAAGTGGCACCACTGGCAGCAGCTGGGCTAAGTGAGGAGAAGATCCAGAGGATCAGGAGTGCAGCAGCCTGGCCTTCAGGGGATGGGCTCCTAAGGCTCAGCCTGGCCACTGACCTCTTGGATGAGCTTAGGCAAAGCTCTGCCCTTCTCCACCTGAGGACAGAGCTCACACTCCCTCTCCAGGCAATGTTCTCCAGTGCCCCACTGTCCTAAGAGTGGAAAACCTTCTCCTCACACCCTATCTGTGCTTCCCCCATTTTAGTTTACACCTCTCATCTCTCGTCTTCCCCCTGCACACCACCCTGCAGAGCCTGGCTCCGTTTACTCAACAACTTCCCTGCAGTTATGGGAAGGATGCTGTTAGGTCCCTCTGCAAAGCCTTCTCCTGCCAAGGCTGAACCAGCCTCAACCTCTCTTCTTGGGTCCTTGGCTTGGCATCCCCAGTCACCACCTGTTTTGGGCTCTACTCTGTGCCCCTTCTCTTCATTTTATCCCAGCACTACACTTTTCCAACCAGAAAAGGGTTAAAACCCCCAAACTGGCCTTGCCATGGCCACCATCCAGCATGGCCACCTTCACCCATGGGCTTCCAGTCACCCACGTGCTGCCAAGAGCAGAGCCCATCCAAGCCCAGCTCCATCCCAGAGGAGTTACTCAGATCTCAGCCGCTGCATCCCGTTCCCCCATCACTAACCTCGACTCCTGTGCGCCACAGGACGCGTTAAACAGCAAGGGCTTCGGGACCGACCTGCTGCTGGTCAACAGCCAAGTAGAAGAGCACAACATCTTCCACAATGAGGTCATGGCCATTGGCCCACGCATCGCCAAGGAAGGCAGCAAGGTCAGCTCTCCTGCCCCTCTCCCTGCTGCTCTGTGGGGTTGGCTCTATCCCAGGTCACTAATGAAGGTGAGGGCATCCCACCATCCAGGCTCCTACAGCCTAGACCAGGTTGAGTGGTCACCCAAGTCCACACCCAACCTCAAACCTGAGCATTGTACACTGACTCTAGCTTTACAACGAGGCAAATCCCATAAACCCCACATCCCCCTCCCTCATCCAGCCCCGCTGGACCACCGCTCTCTGGAGACACGCTCCTAACTCTTGCCTTGCTTCTCCTCTCTCACCAGGAATACACAAGCGACTTCCAAGCCAAATACCAGAAGCTGCTGGTAAGAGACCTCCAAGATCCTGGGGGCAGAACTTTTGGCAGGGGTCCCTTGCCAGGGGGGGGCCAGGTACCCCCAAGGGACCCATGGAGAGGAGCTTTGGGCTGAGCTGTCTCCTCTGACCTTTCCCAGGCCAGCTCCCAGCAGCGGCAGCAGGATCTGAATTCCCTGCAGGACTACATGCAGCGCTGCACCAACAAGCTCTACTGGCTGGATCAGCAGGCGAAGGACAGGACCCATTACGACTGGAGCGACCACAACCTGGACTACCCCTGCCGGCGCCGCCAGTACGAGGTCAGTGCTCTCACTGCAGCCTGGCCCCGTCCTGGCTGGGTGTTTTACAGCCAGGGAGGTGGGCACGGAGCTGGGGGAGCAGGCTGGGGGCTGGATGGGGGCAGAAAACAGAATCCCAGAATGGTTGGGGTTGGAAGGAACCTCTGGAGATCATCTAGTCCAACCCCCCTTGCCAAAGCAAACATCCCTTCCCTGTGCCTCAGTTTCCCCCACTCCATCATGAAGTGTTTTGAGATGTACAGACGATAGTGTACGGACAGTAAGATTAATCCTTCCCTCCTGCCAAAGATAACACAAAGAGGAAGCTCAACAGCTTCCTCCTCCTCCTCCTCTCCCTTATCTCAGCGTTGACTTGGCGAGAGCCACATCTTTAGCAACATCTGCAAGGGAAGGAAAAGCGAACGCTGCGTCACACTGCTGGGCTTGTGGAGCTGGTGGGGCACTTTCAGAGTAGCTCAGTCACAGGACACAGCCAGGGTCCCCTCTCTTTGCATGGGGATCAGTATCTTGCCTCTCTCCATCTAGAACTTCATCCACCGGAAGCTGGAGGAGAAGGAGGAGGCCATCAACAAGCTACACGCGGATGGAGATCAGCTGCTCGCCCAGAATCACCCTGGGAAGAATGCCATCGAGGTGAGCATCAGCGATGGGCTCCAGCTTCCCCACCCACCCTGGTGCTTGGGGCACTCACCCAGCCCTGCTCCAGCACGGGACCTGGTGTCAACACAACTCTTGACTTCACTTCCTGGGATGGCAAGTGGGAGAAGTCTCCTTCACCTGCAAGCGTGTAAATACCATCAGAGGAGCTGAGATAAACTGAAGGAGCTCTTCTCATCCTCCTCATTCCTCTGGCGATTACCCTGGGCCTGCCTACAAGGGATAAAGGATGGTGGCAAATGCCACCTCTGATGGGAAGATAGACATAAGGCCACAGGATCTGCCACCTCCTTATATCTGTCCCCATGCTCCCATCGGAGCATCCCAGCTTTGGACTAGCTCTCCAGTATTCCCATCCTAGCTTTGACCTGAGCATCTGGGTAGCTTCAGAGGCAGCCAAGGAGTTATTGGCTCAAGAGGGAAACGGGACCTTTCTGGTGGGCAGCCCAAGCTCACCCCAACTAACGGCCACCTCCCGCTCTGTGTTGCAGGCTCACATCGAGGCGGTGCATGCTGACTGGAAGGAGTACCTCAACCTGCTGATCTGTGAGGAGAGCCACCTGAAGTTCATGGAGGACTTCCACAAGGTACCAGATCCCCAGGGGCAGCGAGAAGTGGTTTACTCTGCACAGCCCAGAGAGTAGGTGCTGGGTTACAGGAGATCCCAGCAAACACACAAGCTCCTGCTGCTCTGGAAACAGGGTGGAAGAAATTTAGTCTACGGGGTTTTTAAGGGTAGAAGGACCATTCTGAGCTGATAACACAAGTCATAATTGCTCAAGCACCAACCACAGTCATTGCTTGGCTAAAGCATAACTGGCAGAAAGCATCTGCTCCAACACTGAGGTTCAAGATCCATGGTCCAACGTTGGCATCCTTGTCCACAGGAGAGCCGAGAGATCTCACAGAGGTACCTCACCCCTAAAACGAGGCATGGGGAGACCTTGTGTGCTCCTCTCGGAAGCAGAACAGGTCCGAGTGGGGAAGTTACACCTGCAGAAGGCAGAGCTGCCCCCCTGGGGAGCCCCACATGAGGGCTTGGAGCCCCAGCTCAGCTGGGCAGACAGATGTCTGGGGGATAAATCGCATCCTGACAGCCGGGGAGGCTCTGCAGGGGAGCAGGTCCGGCTGGATTCCTTTCCCACAGCCTGGGCGTGTTGCCGATGACGACGTGATGAGTCTGTTGCCAAAGCTGAACCTTGGTGCCCAGCCCAGGCAGTACTTTCTGTGGGTATCTGCCAGAAGAACTGCCCCAGGGGCTGGTTTGTGTGTGGAAGGGCTTGGCTCTGCCTTCTCCTTGGCACTGGAGACACCACGCACAGTCATGACGCTGCCCAAGTGAAATAAAATTGAGGGTGGGGAAAGGTGGGATCTAACAGTTCTGCAGAAGAAGACCATGGGATAAGCTGTCCCTGGTTGCCTTTCCGCTAGCTCTGCTGTCCCAAGCATGGGAACATGCACTTCTCTACTTCTCCTCACCTTTCTCCATGCACTTCCGAGTGCTGAGATGCCCACCAGAGCTCCTGGTGGCTGCCCCTCCTCCAGGCAGCACGAGGATCAGGATGCTGGGGTGGGTCTGCTTCATGTTTCA
>NW_010335834.1:5002-5820 GCF_000700745.2 Antrostomus carolinensis
TCCCACAAGAGACTTTACCTTTCTGCAGTTTCAGAAAGACACTAAGGATGCCCAGGAGCTCTTGAAGAAGGTGGATACAGACCTGGACCAAAAATTCAACCCAGAGTTCAAGGACAGATACCAGCTGGAGTCTCTCCTCCGGGAGCTGGATGTGAGTATCGGTGCAGGCAGGACCGGAGGGGAGGCAGCAGCAGGAGCCAGTGTCCTTGTGACACCGATGGAGGGACATCCCTGATGGAGCAGGCATCTAGCCCAGCTTCCTGTGAGCAGCAAGACCATGCTGCTGCCTCTCTTTGCCTGGCCTTCACTCACTCTTCCTTCCCCTCTAGCTAGAGATTGTCTCTCCCATAGCAACGTAATTGCTCACTGGGCTGGTTTTTATTTGTTCTTTCATTGAGTTAGCACTCATTAAGGGCGGGAGCATAATTAGACCTGCTGCCAGAGGAGGTGGTGGAACTCGCTGTGCTGCTGGAACTCCAGATCTCCCACTTGGGAAGGGCTGTGCTGAGCTGAGCTGAGCTGCTGGCCCAGCCCAAACCCAAGCATGTTGTAGCAGGTCCAGATGATGCACATGTCCTGGGACAGCTGACAGCTCTTCCTGAGAGCTGTCCCTCCCCTCCTGCGTGCTCCATCCCACTCAACATGGTGGGACACCCACCTGCACAGCCAGGAACAGAGCCACCACTGGAGACCCTTATCACAGGGCTCTAATAGCTGGCAATGGGGATGTCCAGCAACATGCAGCCAGGCAGATGTGGACCATACACAATGGCAGGAACATGTGTTTAGTGGCATGAAGTTCAATAAGGCCAAGTGCC
>NW_010335835.1:0-407 GCF_000700745.2 Antrostomus carolinensis
TCCTGCCACTCCTACCGCTCCTGCCGCTCCTTCCACTCCTGCAGCTGCTGCCGCTACTCTCGCTCCTGCCGTTCCTCCCCCTCCTACCGCTTCTGCCGTTCCTGCCGTTCATGCCATTTCTGCCAATTCTGCTGCTCTTGCCGCTCCAATCACTTCTCCTGCTCCTCCCACTCCTGCCGTTCCTCCCGCTCCTCCCTCTCCTCCAGCTCGAGATGATCCTCCCTCTCCTGCCGCTCCTCCCGCTTCTCCCACTCGTCCCGCTCCTGCCCCGTCTCCTCTCTCTCTTCCCGCTCCTGCCGCTCTTGCCGTTCCTACCTCTACTGCCGTTCCTCCTGCTCCTGCCGAGCCTCACGCTTCTCCTGCTCCTCTCCCTCCTCCCGCTCCTCTCGCTCCTCTCGCTCCTTTCG
>NW_010335835.1:1279-1498 GCF_000700745.2 Antrostomus carolinensis
TCCCTCCCGTTCCTCTCGTTCCTCTTGCTCCTCCTGCTCCTGCGGCCCCTTCCGCTCGGACCGCTCCTCCCGCTCCTCTCACTTCTCCCCCTTTTGCTGTTCCTCCCACTCGTCCCACTCCTGCCGCTCCTCCCGCTCCTGCCACTCCTACCGCTCCTGCCGCTCCACTCGCTCATCTTGCTCCTCTTGCTCCTACCGCTTCTCCCACTCCTCCCGCTC
>NW_010335836.1:0-218 GCF_000700745.2 Antrostomus carolinensis
CGGGCGCCCACCCAGGCTCAACCCCTCCATCCCCAGCACCAAACGCTCAGGGGGTCCCCGTGACCCCTCCGGCCCCGCGGCCACCAACCCCCAAGGCTCTGAGTTGAGGCGTTTCAACGGGCGCGCCCGAGCGCGGGGCGGCTCCGGTTTGGCCGTAACCGGTGCCGGTGGTGGCGGTGGGGAGCAGAAGACATCCCGTTCCTCTTCCTTCTCACTCC
>NW_010335836.1:363-616 GCF_000700745.2 Antrostomus carolinensis
TGATGATCCCCTCCTTCCCACGGGCTTTGCAGGCATCCAACAGCACCTGCAACGTCTCCCGGTCTCCCCGGTTAATGGCGTAAACCAAAGCGGAGGCTCCGGCGTAATCGCGAGCGCTCGGATCGGCACCGTGAGCCAAGAGAACGGCGGCCACGGCCGGGCCGGCGCGTTCGGCACACGCGTGCATCAACGCCGTCTTGCCCGTTTTATCGGGGATATTGGGATCGGCGCCGTTTTCCAGGAGGTATCGAAC
>NW_010335837.1:0-453 GCF_000700745.2 Antrostomus carolinensis
GCCAGCCGCGTACCGGTTCCCGGGGCTCCGGTTTGCACCCCGGGGTCACACCTGCATCCCCACAGGGTCCCACCTGCATCCCCGGGGTCTCACCTGCATCCCCGGGGGTCCTCCACACTGCCACAGCACCGGGACTTTGGTTTCTCCTTTTTAAAATGGTGTATCCAGGAGGAAAGAGTTTCAGCTGGTAGTAAATCTTCTTACTTGCTGTAGCATATATTGGTAATTAAATAGATCTGTCCTGCACAAATTTCCTTTTAGGTGTCTGCCTACATATCCTTATTTTCTGCTTAAACACCAAATCAGTGATTTGTCCCTATTCCCCCATTCTGATGCAAATAAAAGTCAGCTGGGCTAGAAAGAAGCAATAGGTGGTGTGGTGGTTTTACTCTTTTAGCTGCAGCCAAACACAGTGACTCTCGCACTCTCCCCACCCCAGGGAGCAGAGGAGAG
>NW_010335838.1:0-8696 GCF_000700745.2 Antrostomus carolinensis
GGTCGAGGGAGGTGATTCTCACCCTCTACTCTGCCTTTGTGAGACCCCACCTCAAGTATGGCATCCAGTTCTGGAGCCACCAACATAAGAAAGACATGGACCTACTGGAGTGAGTCCAGAGGAGGCCATCAGGTTGATGCGAGGGCTGGAGCACCTCTCCTATGAGGACAGGCTGAGAGCTTGGGGCTGTTCAGCCTGGAAAAGAGAAGGCTACAGGGAGATCTTATAGCGGCCTTCCAGTACCTGAAGGGGCCTACAAGAAAGCTGGGGAGGGACTTTTTACAAGGGCAGGTAGTGATGGCTTTAAACTGAAAGAGGGGAGGTTTAGATTAGATATTAGGAAGAAATTCTTTCCTGTGAGGGTGGTCAGACACTGGAACAGGTTGTCCAGAGAACCTGTGGATGCTCCTCCCTGGAAGTGTTTAAGGCCAGGCTGGATGAGGCTTTGAGCAACCTGGTCTAGTGGAAGGTGTCCCTGCTCAGGTCAGGGGGGTTGGAACTAGATGATCTTTAAGGTCCCTTCAAACCCAAACCATTCTATGAAATTTTGATTTAAACCTTTTATTCATACACACAAATGGTTTCAGTATCCTTCCATGGACACAACAGTACACTTACTACAAGCTCTCTGTGTTAGAGGAAATGCACAGTTAAGAGTAAATCAAAAATAAATAATTAGCACATAACAGAAGTGAAACTGTATAAACAGATTGATTATGTTGATACAGCTATGGCATCAACATTGTTTTCCTTCACAACTCACTGGCATATATTTTAAATGTTGAAGTCAATACTAAGGGTGCAATCAGCTATGATTCAGCATTTTATTTTGTTAGAACTGCAAAATGGAACAGAAGTGGACTCCCAGCTAGTGGAATTCAGAAACTATTGATACAGGCCACATAAAATTCTACCATAAAAATTGTTACTTTGCTCCAGATAAGGGTATAGTAAATATTAAGAAAACTACAATAATCATGAAGCAAAATCAGATTTTTATTTTCTTAATTTATATAAATTATGTTATTTATATAATTGCTAATCACAAGTTCAAGTTACTTCATAACATTAATTTCCATTTGTTTCTAAGAGAAACAGGACTAAATATTTTGCCTATCTTCACAGGAATTAATTCAAAAAGAAAAAACAGGCAAGAAAAATTTAAGACATGAATCTATTTGACCTAGTTAGCACTCACCGATTTGTATGCGAATCTTAAAATTTAAAGTGAGTGCGTCACTTTGAAAAAGATTAACAGTGTAAAAAAGAGACAGATCACAGCCTTAGCCAAGATGATGTGTATGTTACAGTTAATGAAGTAATTACATTCTACTGGAAAAGCTGAGACTTCATATCTATCTACATAAGTAAACACGTAGTAGGAAGATGGATACAAATTCTGCTTTAACAGATACACTACCACAAGATTAATTTATTCTTAAGAAGATCAATGTTCACTGACTAGCTACAAAAAAATGAACCAAAGCAGCAAAAGAACCACAGCAAAGAGATATCAAAGCTGACTTGAGAATGAGCAAGCTCAGGCACCAGAGGCAGCCTCACAGTGGCAAACTGCAGCTGACTTCAGACACACTCCAAGAGAAGCTGCTTTGACTGTTAGCTTTGAAAAGCCAAGCAACTGAAACTGAGCAAGAAGGAAGGATAAGCTTTTAGGAAATTATTATATCCCACATTATTTTTCATACTGCAAACATTAAGGAAGTGGTAATGTGAGACAGTAAATGGATGAACTCTTGCCCTTTGGATGAACTCTTCGCCTTGTGCCCTGGACAAACAGTCAGCAAAATATGCCAATTATATATGTATCAAGACTTAAAAGCATTTACTTAAACGTTAATTTTACTTTAACTAAACTGTCACTCTAGTAGACTGACTATTCTGATTTCTCAGACATGGAATTCCAAATTTAATACAGTTGAAACCCAAGCATAGCAGTTCTAATTGTAGCCACTAAACTTTATTACATTTGTTGATGAGACGTACAGAAATACACATACATTCTGTACATTATCCAGTAAGGAGGTTGAAAGGGTGTTTCAAATGAAGGAAAAAAAAATAAAGATAGCCCAAACATAGTCAAGCAGGTCTTGTAGAGCCTAGAAATTTTAACGTCCTGCAGATTAGTCTTATGAGTGAGAGGAAGGAGGAATATCCCAGTAATACATTTAAACTTGGCATTAAAAAAAAGTTTTAATGGTTACAAGGCAGACATTATGTATACATTATATATACAATGTAATAATGGTGCTAAAGACTATAAAAGAATCACCTGTTTGCTCCCTTCCTGTCCACAGATAAAGTATGAAATGTCTATAGCTGCTGAACTGATCTACTTGTTCAAGATGTAGCATCACTTCCACACACCCAGGAAAACACTCACTCATTTTTCCTCATGAATTGAGTATCTTAGGTAGGACAACAAGATTGTGATAAGGAAAGGGGACACAATTATTTAGTAAGTACCAGGGAAAAGAAATGACACGATAACAGAAAGTACGAAGTTAACTGAAGTTAACATCAGTTTTATGTGAGTGTTTGTTCTCCGACAACCATTATTTAAAATAAAAAAAGCTACTTATGTCAGAAATCTTTCTTTTGCCTGAGCAAAGGTACTATAAGCACTATTCACCAGCTAAAAAAATTACTTTTTATAAAATTGAGATTTCAAGAGAAAAAACTTGGCTCATAAAGAGCTGTTCAAATGTGGAAATATTAATTACATACAAGTCACTTCAGATTTTCAGAGCAAACTATTTGCTAATATATACAATCAAACTTCACTGCCAGAGTAAATTATACAAAACACTAGGTAGTATACTTACCCACCCACAAAGCAGAGGATATAAAATGCAAAGTAAAATATAGCGAAGGGTCCAAAAGTTACTAGAAAAAGCACAACGCCAAGACTTCCCCATCCCCATATGGAAAGACTGGTCTGTAAACAAGAACACATGGAAAGGGAATAATTAATATGATATTCATGCAACTTTAAGTCTCCAAAGCAATATTTGCAGTTTCTACAAAGACTGACATATTTTAACTAGATATTAAATAAGTTTTGCTTGATTAAATAAGTGATCTTCATTTTTCAAAAGTGTGCTGCTATCAAGTTATACTGTGGGCTAAAAGTCCAGTTTAGCCAACATTAGAGCATTTTTCTTTCAAATATTGTTACTCATCCCTCATTTCAGATGCAACTATCACCCTTTGAAGTGTAATTTCTTTTTCTTCTCTATTCTCACTTTGTGCATTTCTATTTCTCGATATTTCTTCCCCCCTGCCCTCCATGCAATTCTCCACTGCTGCCAATAAAAATGCAGGCTTTCTAACAGAATAGGGAGAGATGAATACAATCTAATTTTACACAACTAAACGTGTAATATTCCACAGACAGGCAACCCTATTTCTTCCTTGGATGAAAGCAGTTGTAAGACCAAAAAAGTGTCCCTTTCTCCAGTCAAGTCACACACAAGTCAGCAGGTGCACCAAATATTTGGTGAAAGTTTACTTTTACTCTTCGCTAAATAAAAACAATGGAAACTTAAGAAACTGATTACTACCTCTAACAATTTTTACCACAGAAATCGAGCATTCAAACAACTCTTTGAAATACCTAAATATAGTTCTGGTTTAAAATCAGGAAATTTAATATATAAAAAGAGAGATCCCAGATTAACATTTTCTCTATGCAGGCATTACCATGTTCCTAGAAGAGGTCTGGTTTAGCAGGCAGGGCTGACACTTGGGCAGTGTTGGGGGAAGACAGGGGCTGTCTGGAAAGCCCACAGTGCAGCTGAAGTCAGCCAGAAGAGCATCTGTGGGGCTGGTGGGATTTTGGGGCTGATGGCTTCCATAACACAGCAGGCAAACATCACCTGCACTGGTGGATTCACCAGGAGTATGAAAAAAGCAACAAGATTCAGGTTATGGTGCCAATATAGTGTAAGTGCATTCACATACACATATATATACAGACACACTTGACCTACCTAGACAGACAGACAGATGTGTATATATACATATATACATAGGGTAATCTAAAAAGCAAGGTAGTAAAAGCCTGACTGAACTGAGCTACAACAGTTTTGGACCTTCACAATACTGCACTGCAGTCAACAAAGAGTTATATAAATTTAATTCAATCTAGTCTCTAGTTTAATATGGAAAGCATGTTTCAGCCAAGTCCCAAGAGTGTGAAACGGTTGATGACAAGTATTTATAGGCCACCAAAACTGTTCCAGCTCTAAGGTTCTCAACTCTTCTTTTTTTGTTGTCTAATTTACACCTTTCCTACCAGTGATCAAATGACACGCTGATGGGAACTCAGACAACCGCTATGTCAACAAGTAACACTAAGAAAGTATTTAAACTTGTCTTGCAGTTTGACATTAGAAAACAAGCAGAGATCGAACACCGTATTTGCAGAGCCCTTTCTTAAGGGCTTTCAATATGGAGGACAGGGGAAGCTTGCCTACAGCTCTCACTTCTCTAAAGGAACTATTTCGATTTCATCTTTCCATCTCAGGCATGGGATTCAGAAAAATCAACTTCCTGACAAAGTCTTCTAAAAAATCAAAACCAACCAAAAATAACACAAAATAAGGCTTCTACATAAAGCAGCTTCGATTCTTTTCTAAGAGTAAGGTATCACGCTGCCCAAAAGCAAAATCATAGCTCCAAGGAGATTGTTTCATGGCTGTAAACCATCATAATCAGAATAACTTAATTCTTCCTATTTTATTATACATTTAATGGAACATCAAGATGGAATTCTATTTTCTTCCTAGTTAGTTTCTTAGCAAGAGATGGAGAAATTATACTGGCTTTTCCTTCGGTGTTTGACGCTGGAAAAAATTACATTCGTCTACATACAATGTGTTTAATTAAAAGTGCTGCAATCCAAGAACTGCACTGCAAGTGAGTCAATTATCTTTAAGCTGAAAAAGTGCTTTATTAGATGATATTAACCATACAATCCACACAGCTAAAATGCTGAAGAACAATAAATAATAATAAAAAAATCTTGGCCACAGCTTTTGTTGATTCATAATAAGTAAATGCAGTAGATAAAACTGCTTGGGGGGTGGAGAGGAGAAAGACAGAGAGGGACACCAATCTAAAAAAATCTGGCAAGTACAACTAAAGAAGACATGAGCTCTCATTATAAATCTCCATTTCAATACACAAAGACAACTCCTCGTATTCATGCCCTTAGAAAAACATTTTAGAACTTCTGCAGAGCACTACAAGCAACAGGAAGACAAGCACACAGAAGATAACATTTAATCGTGGTCTTTTTTTGGTCAAAAAATCAGTATGCTTAATGGCATTATTCAAAAAAGTTTAAGTTCTAAATATGGGATAAGAGCTCGAAATGACTTAACAAAACTTAATTAAACTAGATAGCAGGATGCATATTCAGAGTTGGATGAATGCATAATTAACAAAGAAAGTTCTATAACGCTAATAGATAAAACAGTGACCTTTTGTCCTATGCTCTAGTTTTGCAATTTAGCATATGGTTAGAGATTCAAATCTCATTTGGTATTTTAATAGGATTTCTTAAAACTTGCACAACTTGCTACAATGCAGTAAGTAAAAAAGATACTGGTTCAATTCTTGTATACTTTAGATGAGTGGTTTATAGTCTTGTGGATTTTGAGACATTCAACAGGATCTAATCATCAGCATGGTTCCCTTTAGACTGATTGTAAATAAAACTTCCCCTAACTTCACACTTCTTAAAAGGACTTCAGCAGTATAACTCACAGACAAAATTAAAAAGCAGAGAAAGCCCAAACCTTACACAAATATGACTATGCAGCCGGTGAGTACAGAACTAGCTCAGATATTTAAATTCAAGCCCCACTACTTACAACTTACTTTCAAATAAGTTTTATTTATAATGTCAAATTTTTAGAAGATTCACAGATTTACTGAAGCTCTGCCTAGCTTTACTATTAACTGCAGGGTGATTGCTTGTCACTTAACAGAAAGAACAAGCCAGTCTTCTGAAGAGATGGAATAATGCTGGCGTTTAAGTAGCAGCTATCCAGACCCTTTGAAAGAAGCTGATGTGCCGTACGCTGGGATGGCAAGTTTCCAAGCTGAACTGTCACACTCTATGTACACCCACACATGCACACAAAGATAAAGGATCTTTATTCCAGATCAACAACCGTTCCACCTCACCCCTGTTAGCCACTTTTGCTTAACATCACTACAGATGCCATGTTAGACCCACCATCATCACTTCCCATCTTTCACGTCTAAAGTCTTACAAAGAAAGACTTGTGTAGTGTATTAGTAAGGTCATATAAGCAAAGGGCTAATGCAGCATCTTCTTCACACACAGTAATCTTCTTCCCATGACACGGAACTGCTTTAGCAGATAAACTGCAATTGAAGCAAAGGGCTGCCTGTAAGCCCAAACAGTGCCCTGAAGAGCCTCATCAGGTAGAAGAGACACACCAAGGTGAGCACTCACATGAGTTTGATTCAGCTGTTACAGGTAACAAGACTATCACCTCTCAATTACACCTGGGTTTTTGGTTTTTTTCTTTGACTTGGCTTCATCCATTTTTCCCACTAAATGTTTTTTCCACAGTATACAACCAGCTACTAGTAGTAATCCATAAGGAACTTGCTTTCTTATATACATCTCCTTTTCCTTTCTTTGGCTTCTGTTTTCTAATGAATGCAGCCTTTTGATGATCCCTGTTGCACACTGTTATGGCTAACAGTGCTGAGCAACTTAACACAACCATTCACATGGGAGCTTATGGAAATCCACAAGATTCGTTGCTTATAAACTGTGTACTAAGTCAGCCTTAAATCAACAGTTTAAGAGAAGGAAAAAATCCCACTATAATTTAGTATGCATGAAGTTATGTGTAATATAATTTACCTATTATGAATTAGCTAGAGTATCTTGCAGGCAAATCAATGCGAGCGTGGCAAGGATTTAATGTACCAACCACACCAGCAATGAGTTACTCCAGTAACAAATACAACTGTATTTTACTATATTTAAAGTACCTTCAATAGGTTTCTTGTTCATTTAATCCAGCTGACAAGCTTTCAGAGCTTTGCCTCTATCCCATCTTTAAGCAAAATCCTCAGCATTATACAGTTTTCATTCCAATGATTCACTGAGGTAAGTAAAGGTTTGTTGTTTGGATTTAAACTGGTGCTACCAATTTTAGCTTGCAACTGGCAGTAAGACACGTAAGTGCTTCTACTTTAGTGTAAAAACACTGCTGTGCCAGAAGTCCCGTTGGCAGGTAGCCCTTTCCTGCCAATCGTCCACTCTGCCACCAAACAGCAGACACATGCACTCCCTCTCACAAGGCTCTGGATGCCACCGTCCTCCCACTCTAGCCAGGAGCTCCTGCTCCATGCACTCGGCTCTCTTCACGACTCCTCCACGTGCTCGGAGTAACTGTGGTTTCAAGTTTGGAGATGCGGCAGGAGGGGAAACAAAGAAAATCCCTACAGGAAAGCTGGGCTCTGGAATCATCCACTTGTCAATCTTAAAGCTTCAGCAGAATACTAAAGTCTTACAGTTGCAGCATCCAAAAGGCCCATACCGCTTTGGAAGACTGCCATTTATGATTGTTTTAAACTCTAATGGTTGCAACAGAATAATCTGAACATTAAAAAAACATGTTCATTAAAAAACAAAAACATGCTTCTTTGCCCACAATTCTTTTATGGTGTATATTCAATTACATTTGTCTTTTATTATTTTTAAAATGGCAGTAGCTAACCTGTCCCTAACCAAACACTGATAAGCAAACTATTCTTTGCCATTTGGCAAAATATTTTCTCTAAATATGATGTATTTATTGCCACCTTTGGGATCAGATTAAAAAAAATTGTTAAGGACTGCATATACAGTAGATGTCAAGTTTAATTTTGTTAATTCTACACATCTGCCTTAATTTGACTTCCATTTTGAGTGCAAATGGAACATGTTCACTTATAAACATTTCTATAATTAAGGTGAGTGTCATTTTTGTCAAGTGATTAAAAACATTACTGCAGGATTCAAATTACTGTCTCTTCACTAGCATGACAAGTAAAATTGGAAAGCTGTATCAACTGGAGTCCCAGTTTCATCTGCAGTGAAACTGTTATATTACACTACTATGAGTAATATTTAACAATTGTGAAATAAACCATTAAATATTTGTAGTTACATTCTCCTATCTGCCCAAACTACAGCAATCAAGTGAAAGACACATCAAGTTGAGGTTTTGAAAAAAGGAGTTCTGCATATCCTCATTTCCTAACATCACTAATATCTCTTTTCAACCTCTTCCTTTTTTATCTTGATGCCCTTTTCCTTCCTTAGCCCAAAAAAAGCAAGGCAAAGAAAAACACTAAGCTTCATTCCTACTTCAGACTACATAAAAATAATTGTAGTGAATGTACACAACAAATTACTGCACTATTCACAAGAAAACTCTTGGGAGTTTATATATTTTTTTAAAACAGGAATTTTATATAGGTTTGCTTATTGTTTTAAGTTTAGATTTCTTTTTTCCAAAGCAAGCCTAAAATATTCAAGTATATAAACATACACTAATCATCTTTGAAATAAAAAATATTTAAACAATTAATGTTAAATTTTAAGAAGTCAATTTCTCCTGGCTGAGTGCCATATTCCTGCT